>NC_051224.1:31742500-31830000 GCF_015220715.1 Pygocentrus nattereri
CTCTCTTTTACCAGAGAGAGAGACATAGAGAAAGAGATTGAGAAACATAGAAAAAGACAGAGAGAGAGATAAAGAGATTGAGAGAGAGAGAGAGAGAGAGAGAGAGAGAGAGAGAGACATAGAGAAAGAGGGAGAAACAAAGAGAGAGAGAAAGAGGCAAAGAGAGTGAGGCAGCTTGGACATTTGCCCACAGATGGCCAAGCAAGCCCTGACACACACATGCATGCGCACTCTCACACACACCCACACACACACACACACACACACACACACACACACACACACACACACATACAATGTGAGGCAAGTCCTGACTGGCCTTATTTCCTCTTGGTCTCTTTGTTTGGCAGAGATCCTGTTTCAGTCTCAACTCCCCACTGAGAAAACACATTCAACACTGCGAGGCACACACACATACACACACACACGCAACCCCAACTACCTTCTAAAATCTCTCTCTCGTTCTGATGTCAGTTCTTTGCTTCTAAAACATTTTGTGTTGATTCTGACAAACTTCTGAACTCCACATATTGACTCAAGTCTTAAACAGCAGCTTTTCATTTAGTAAACCTAATTAATACATAGAGATCTCCTTAATTTCTCTTTACACTGTTAGAAATAAAGGTTCTGTGCAGGTTTGTTTTTTGTTTATCAAGGTACAAACAGTGTACACAATGTATCCTCAAAGAGAAGGTGGTACAACGGTGGTTTTTAGGTCCAACTATGTGCCTTAAATAAGTTTTTCCCATGAAAAGTATGTATTTCTATCTATTTACAACTCATTATTTTAAAACAGAACAACAGAATAAAAAGCCTGGAGATGAGACGGGGTGTGTGGAGTCAGTAGAACTTAGAAAATATAATTTCAGTGGATTATGGTACAATTATGTTCCCTGACTAAAGGTGCTGAGATGTATCCTTGAGGGTCCCACCCCTGAGACAAGAGAGGTACTGGCCCAGTGATAGTTTCCTACCTTTTTTTCTGACAGCGTAGTTTCTCCCAAACATCAATGAGATTGGATGGAAAGACAAAAGAGGCTTTTATGCTCAGTTACAAAATTTCTTCTTAATTCAGAAACGAACATGTAAGCAAAGTCACTCAGACTGGTTTGATGTGAAATGCTGGATTCTAGAGAAATGTGCAGTCAGAATTGTTGGCAGTGGTCCTGAAGTGGTACCCTCTAGGGTGCATCTCAGTACCTTTAGTAAGGGAACATAATTGTACCATAATCCATTGGAATTTTATGTGTATTGACTCCACCCTCTCTGTCTTTTCTCCAGCCTTTTTATTTCACTGCTCTGTTTTAAAACATTGGGTTATGAAAAGATAGAAATACATACTTTTCACCCAGGAAAAACTTATTTAAGGTAGACAGTTGTACCTTAAAACCACTGTTGTACCTTTTAAGGGTACATTTACATTGTCTGTACCTTGATGAACAAGAAATGTACCTGGACAGAACCTTTATTTCTAACAGTGTAAGACTAAGAGCATTCTCATTTTGTGAACTGAGTAGCTCTCAGATACTGTAATCTCCTTAGCCATCAACAAGCAAGGAAAGTTTTCTCTGTGATGAAGCATTTTCAGAAGTAATCTCCTCGGTCGTCAATCAATATCCGCCAAGCTTCATTAACTTTATCTTTTCCTGTACGATTAACTTGTGGTTTCCGTGCAACTCCGTCCAAAATTGAGATGCGTCTTTATTTGCTGTTTGTGGCTCTGAACAAACTTACATAACGTGTTTGTGTGTTGTTTGTGTCGGGTGTGGACTTATTGCACTACAATATATTTTATTACAGTTCATTATTGTGTTTGTCCAGAGCGTAGTGGGGTGTTTCGCCTAAAACCACATCCTTACTAACACCAACCATTCAAATATATTAAACCTTCCTTATAACTGAAATCCTGCAATACACAAGGCTGTATTCTAACAAGCGTGGCCTAAATAAAAGCTTGAGGGATCTAAACAGTGTTCTGGATTATGCTTATTAATTTCTACTAAGGTCTGATTATGAATATTGGAATAGAAAGCAATGAAAAATGTGTTTATAGTCAAATGCAATACAGCAGCATCCTTTGCGCCACCATAATAACCAACAATAACTAACAGGTCTTAACTAAGGCATTCAAAGCTGCAAAAGACATAGCTAAGGTCAATTTTTTGAGAACACTTTACAACTATTCGACTTCTAAAGGTGCTTTGGACCAGGCAGTCCAGTACAATATGGTTACGAATCAATGATATCTGCATAAACATCATTTCAACTGCCAAGTGACCTATACTGTGCCTGAATGTCCTTGTTAAATTTGGTATCCCTTCTTGATGAAGTGGAGGTGGAGCTCGAAATAATGTGGACCATTGATTGTTCAAGCACAATCATTACAGGATCATCAAATGCTGTCACTCAAGTCAGATGATTCCCATTTCCATAAAACACCAGGTAGCCAAAATAATAGATGTGGTGGACTCACAAGAAGCAATGAAAATTTGCTCATAGCAAAATTTGTACTGCCTATATTTCATGGTAGTGGGTAACAGACCAGTTAGACTTCTTTCTAAGGTATTAGTTTCAGGAGTATGCCACAAATAAGCCAGATAGGTTGTACAAACAGCACAAAACATGCTAACTATAGCCCTTTTAGTTACCTGAAACGCTGACTCAGGCATCTTTCAGCAATCCCTCATTTCCTGCTGTGTAGGCAGTTAGAGTCTGAGTTCATTTTAGTCCAGGTTGTTACTGAGGGAGTGAACATTACAGAGGTATATGGAAGGAACCACCAGTCCTGGTAATAATATCCTTTAGCCCTGGTTTAGCCTTTAGCATAGCAGCCTGCTAGCTGGGTTACTGTGTCTATTCATCCCACCTGTGGTGCACCTTTGCCACTAAGCTGCATCAGCCTGCGGTGTGGTCTTGCAGCCTGGTGCTTCAATCGAGACAAGAAATTTGCTGAAAACAGCTGGTACTTATAGTATGATCCTCAGAGAGTAAACATGAGTGTATGGGACAAATATAAGAGACAAATGATATCATAAATTCAGGCATGAATCAACATTTAGCACAGTTTTTACCATATTTACAGTTGCATGTGAGAAGTTAAGCTCCCACCATACAACCTCAAAAGAACCTTGCTTAATTCCAATCGATCGTTTGTGTGATAGGCATCAAACACAGGAATACGTACAGGGTACAGTAGTCGCTAAGCACCTTGTGTTATCAAGCCAAATTGCTAGTTGCTGATCCACGCTAGCAACATAACAGAGAACACCAAGAGCAACTGTAACATTTTTGTATGTTTCTTTTATCTGTTTACTAACAACTTCATAGTGAGAAATATATGTAAGTAGTTCATATTTTCTATGAAAACACAAGCTAGCCAACTGAACCAACACCAGGGGCAGTTATAAGCAGTTGTAGCACTTGTTTGTTAAAATGTAAACCAGTTTATAGAACAATAAAAAAGTGAAGTACATTTTTTTCTTGAAATGATGTATCCTTCTGATCTGTATCAGCTTGTAAAACCGTCCAACATGTGGGGGTCCCCTTCTAAAACAGTGAAATGGTGAAGAAGTTGACTTTTACGCCTGCTGCAGTAAATTTAATTCCTGGAATTAGTGAAAATCCAGTTTAAGGCCAGTTGGTCCAACACTGGTCATAAAACACATGAACTGCACATACATGAGAGGGGACATGCATAGGAAGTATAAGACTAGCAAGTTATGGAAGATTTATACACCATTTGTTAGCATTGTGCCTAAAATGGACAGAAGTATGGACAAAATTCAGGCTTTCTTGGTGGCTGAACTATTTTTATTAACGCCAGTATCTCGCACGCTGTCAGACTATTAAGTCTGCCTGGTTAAGATTATTCAATACTTTAGTGATGCAGTTTGTACAATGCTATTCGTTGGAGGACCAGCTTTGATTACTTGTTAACTACATGAGCTTCAGAATTCCAGGCTTTCCAGAGTTTATCAGATCAAAACAAGTTCATAGAACAATGATTTTACTTCTGCATGTCTGCTTGTAACACAATGCATGCCACAGACCTGAGAACCACCCACAAGAACACACACACACACACTCACCTACTACATAGCATTACACCTGGTAACTCTGATTACAGAGCATGTGCACTTATCTGCTGCTTGTTCACTACTGAGAAAGGAAGTTAGCCTGGTATAATTACACAGGCAGACACGCACACACAAAGCTTGGGCTAATCATTGAGGGAGGAAGTTATCTTGGCATAATGATACCAGTCTGAATGGCCTAAATGCTGTAATGTGCTGCAGTATGTGTGTTTGTATCAGTACAAAGTCCACAAAGTCTGGAAAAGAGTATGCGGTCGCAATCTGAGGCTAAAATGTGACGCATTACCTGCACCGTGCAGCCTGCAGCAAAAAACGCTAAGGCAGGGGAAACTGGGATTGGACTACACACACACACACACACACACACACACACACACACTCAAATGTAATGAAAGACTAATTGTCTCAGGGCAGGAGGGAGGAAGAGTGGAAGCATGTGTTTAATTATCCGCCGTTCCGGCCCGAGTGGTTCCGAGTGGCCATTTTGGAAATGGGTCGAAATGAGCTGATCAGGAATGTCCGGGAATTTAGCGTAATTAGCAATGAGGGGTAATTAGTGGGACACAGGAAAACAAACAAGGCCCTGTGTGTGTACGTATGAGACGGAGTCTGCTAGGAGATGTAAACTGCTTCAGTAAGACGGTAGCGTGGACAAACCACTTACACATATTTATATATCACTCATTAGGGCTTATTAATATGGGGGTTTCATCCATATACGTGGTCACTGAATTGGTAAGAAATTGCCGTATGATTCCATTAAAAATGCTATGAATTAGCAGGGTTAGAGGTTCTCTCTTATAACTTACAACTTTCTCCCTTTTCCTCCTTTAGTTGTGCACTGGAGCTACACGGCTAATCCAAGTAAAGCATAGTGTAAGTACGGCTAACGAGTAAAGTATCGTGTTACTCTGGAATTTTTGGAAACTTGAACCCTGCTACACTGACACAACATTGACATAACCATGCCATTATCATGTTATGGCAAATATAGTGTCACATAGTCGTAAAACTTCTGGTCAAATGACAGTTTGTTGATTTTATTCATAAAAGTGAGTTAACACAAAACTAAAACCATGGACGTTTGGTGGATTTTGAGACCTCACTGGTGGAAATTTGTAACGGCAGACATTGTGCGGAAGAACATTTTGTAACGTGAGTTGTGCTTCGCCCCCCTTCGCCAAGATGATCATTCAGACCATTGTGACTGTGCTGAAAGAGTTTTCAAAGAGAACTGTGCCAAAAATTGGTGACAGATTTGTCTTCCGAATACATGAATTATCTGTCATCATATCTTAATCGGTGTAACGTTGATGTTGTATTTGAGGCCTAAACATTGACCCAGACCTTCTTTTTGAGCCTGTGCGTGTGTTGCAAAGGAATAAGACGTGGGCAGAATAAAAAACACCCACCAAATTAAATTCAATTAATATTTTAAAATAGTTTTCAGCAACGCACAAAAGCAGCAACTCATTTATGCAACTTCTTTCAATTTTAACCAAAAAGTACAGTGTGCAGGTTTAAATATTGCATTTTTCTTTAATTAAACATTTGTTTCTTTGCTGCATATAAGAAAAATAAAACATAAAATATAAAGTTTTTGAACATTCAGATTCAGATTCAGATTCCTTTATTGATCCCAGGGGGAAATTGCAGTTGTTACAGTTGCAGCCATTTATGTAAAATATACACTTTACTAATAATTTAAGACAATATAGAGAATTTACAGTATGTACACCAGATTTAAGTACTTAAGAATATAGTATGGTGGCGGTGATTGTGATCGTAATATGAAACATCAGGTATAAAGCAGTTACAATTATTTAAATTATTTAAATTATTTAATTTATTTAAATTATTTAAACATGCCACATTTTATGTTTTTTTTTAACCTCAGTGTTTTAAATCCAGTTAATAAACAATCATTGTAACTTAAACTGGTTGTTCGACTGAGGTTCCCAAACATTTTCATACAAATGTATGACGTCAGACTTGTCATGATATATATATTTATGATAAAGTGTCATGGTTCCATTATAGACAATTATCATGGCAGATGTCATAATGTTTGATGTAACTAGAGCGTACTTGGGAAAAAAATGCATGTGACATCAGCTGTCATGACATCAGACATTATGACATCCACTATGACAATTGAATATGAAACAACTCTTAAATTACTGAAGAAAATTTGGCACAAAAAATCCTGACAGAAACAACACCTGCCTTGGCATGTTCAAGGCATGGTTATGTCAATGTTATATCACATGGTTCAAGTGAATTAGTACTGAAAATGAATTACATTCCTGGGCAAAACAAAAAATCCCAGAAACCAAAAATGTTGCATTTGTTAGAATTTTGTAGAACTGTGTCTTTTTATCCAGTCAAATGATTTGCATACAAAGAATGTATTTGATTGATTCAGATGAACCTCAGTTGTTTCAGAAAGGTGGACTCATGGTGCTGTTCAAGCAACAGACAGAACTACAGCATAATTGCTGAGACGATTATGTTCTGTAGATGAACTGACTTTTTTAAGACTGTAGTCTTAAAAATAAAGCTGACAAAAAATGTTCTTTATCCAATGCCACAGAAGATCTATCTTCGGTTTCCACAAGAACTTTTCAATGAACGGTTCTTTGCAAATATGTAAATAGCTGTTTAAAAACCTCCACTTAATGTAAACATTATAAAAACAACTGTTACCCTCTTACTTTCCAGGGTATATTTTGCTTTTGTCCATCTGAATTTACATGACCAAATCAAAAGGCAAATTATTTAGTAACTGCATGAAATAAAAGCTCATTTTTAATTTTTTCTTGTAAAAGTTCCCCTCAAATTAACAGAATATGTGTTTTATGATCACACATCTTAGGCGTTCTTTGTATTTTTTTATAAAAGTAATTTTTACAGAGTAGATCACTGAAGAGATGCCATCTATTTATAGTTTATAGCCCGGGTTGGTCGAAAAACGGGTCGACTTTCAGTAGAAAAAAAACTTAAGTTCCGCTTCTTTTATTATAAGGGTTTAAAATGACATCAGCATCTATTTGACTGGAAAGAAGGCAGTTACAGCTCTCACAGGACACCCACCTTTAGAATGTAGATTATGAAATATGAAAGTTATGAAGAATATGACGAAGTGCATTTTGGAACCACCGGTGGTTCCGAGGAGTTTAAGAGGTTAAATTGGTAAAGAATGCTTACGTTACATGAAGTTTCTCTAAGCTTTTAAAAAGTTCTTCACATGCATAAGTCTCTTTATCAAACATTGTTCTTCTGGCCTGAAAAGCATGGTTCTGTTCTTGGGCATCGCTCAAAAAACCCTTCTTGACACCTTTATTTTTAAGAGTGCGCAACATGAGCATAAGTAAATAGCAGATATCCATAGTCAAGCTACATGACTGCAAGCCAGTACTTGAACACACATTGAGCAAAGGGTTATTCCAGGTGTTGGGAAAACATGGATGGAGGAGGGAATTACTCTGGTTAAGCAGGAACTAACCTACAACTCATGCTTGTGTTTTAGTGACAGGCTCTAAAGCAACTAGCAGCTGGTAAGGAAAGCCGGTCACTTTGCTCTAAAGTGCAGTGCAGTCACTTAAATAGTGTAACATACACCTCCTCCACCCTACAACAAGGTGAAAGGTTCTGCTTTTTTATTGTGTTTCTACTTTTAAGTCATTGCAAATCACTAGTTCTTAAATCTGGAGGTGCTCCAGCCCCCTTGGTATCCATGATTGTTGTCTAATTGTTGTGTTGGGTTGTGTTCGTTAGGTGCTTGTGTTACTCTGAGAGAGTTTCCCTCTTGTGGTGCTGTCTGAGGATGTGTGTGTGTGTGTGTGTGTGTGTGTGTGTGTGTGTGTGTGTGTGTGTGTGTGTGTGTGTGTGTGTGTGTGTGTGTGTGTGTGTGTGTGTGTGTGAGGAGGGGAGTTCACTGGAGGAGAACGTTAGCGGCTGAAACGGTCATTTAGCAGTTGAAGCCTCGTCACTTAAACAATGGCACTTAAAGAGTCTCCCTCTACTTCCTTCCTGCCTACTGTTCTGCCTGACTTCACCAGCTCAATGTGGCTCCTTTCCTCCTCCACTCTCTTCCACTCCCTCGGTCCTCCCCTCCTCTATCCAGGCCCAGTTCCAGGACAAAACCTTTGACGGTGCATTAGAAATACATGAGGGTGCACATCCATTTATGTATATATGCCCAATGGTAAGCCTTAGCAGTGTCTGGACAGGTGGGTGTACTGTGCCTTCTTAGTGTGTGAGCCTGTCCACACACTGTGAACCCATACTGTTTCCCATATACTCCATAACTAAGGCACCTAAATCTGCGCTGAAAGTAATGTGTAAAAAAGGATGAATAGAAACTCATTGCATTATCATGTATTACAAGCTATAGACTATAATTCTATGAAAATGACAGATCTAGGGTGAAAGCTGAGAACTTAGAATGCCATTATAAGTCATTGTTAGATGCATGTGCACTGCATAATAGACCTTTAAGTTCATGTGTCTTGTAGTCAGCATCATGACCAAATATGGGGATTCTCTATGGGAAAAATGAATAGAGATTTTTGGAATTTACCCCATTGCACCCATTAAAAATGATCCAAAGCCAATACATTTTGACCTTTGTATATCCCCCGACACACATCCTCCCACCCCCCCAATGTCAGTGGGTCCTCTGAACTATGAGGTCATCAAGCAGTCAAAACACAAATATTGCTACATACAGTGGGTCCAAAGGTCTGAGACCACCACAGAAAAGGCTTCTGTTTTGCACTACTTTTCAAATTTAATACAGTGTTTTATTACAAATTACACCCCTAGCATGACAATTTGAGTGAAAAGATTTGGTATTTTTTCCCCCATTTTTCTTTAATGCCCACATGCACTCGAGCTGGCATGGATGTTTGCGCAAAGCCTCTGATCAATAGATCCAATCCATCTGAGAGTCGACTGAACACGAGCTTCAATGGAAAGAATGAGACTAAAAAAGCTGACCTTTTTGTACAAAGGCCTCAACATGGTCAGCATCCCAGATTTGCTTCATTTTGAATACTGATCTAAAATTCTGGCATAAATTTGATTCCCTCTACGTTTTACTTGTCGTCAATTCTAAAATGTCTTATTTATTTCCAGGATTGAAGGAATTTTTAATCTGGTCTCAGACTTTTGGATCCCACTGTACATGCTGCAAGCAAGCTACATAAGTGTTTCGTTTAGTCAGTGTTACTAATTTCTATGCAGCTAAGGCTGTAGCTTCACAACATTTGGAACCACCTTTCATTGAGGAAAATGTTTGATTATTAAAAACCACCAACTTTAATGAAAAGGTCATTTTTTGCTTGTATGTACACTTTGACCAAGAAAATAATAGTAAAATATTTCAAATGTCCAGCTCACCAGGTTGGATTTGGGTCTTGTAATGGAAATAAAATGAGTTTAAGCTGGCAGCATGTATGTAGCGCTATTTCTACTATGACAATGTTGTTTCATTTTAAGCAATTTTCTCCCAAATTTAGTCATGACTATTTAGTCTGCTGTAACACAACATCATTGAAACGGTCAACACACTTGGAAGAGAACACTAAGTGCCAATTTAGTCAGCAAATAGAAGCTAAGGCTAGGGTTCCCAGCCTCAGTCTTGACCCCTTGTGGTTTGTTCAAAGGTATTTACAGACCACTCATAAGGAACATGGCGGCAAAGCAAATCAGAGAGCAAGGTCAGTCCTAAGGTACAATTTTGGAATAAAACAGTGTAAGATGGTCGAAAGGCTGTCCATTTGGGGTTATTTGGCCAAAACGTTTGGGAACCCCCTGTGCTAAGGTGACTATATGTTCCTAAATATGTCTTGGCTTAAATTTATGGTTCTAGCAAAACGTTTATTCGGTATTGAAATGTTGAATTGTGTGGAAGGTTCTTACAACTTTACAAACTCATTTAGGAAATTGGTTCTTTAAAGAACCATCAATTGAAAGACCCTTTAATCAACCATTGTTTCAAAGAGCCATTGTTCTGCACCTTTGTTCAGCTTGTGAAAATGTTCAAGCATCCTGGAAAAGGTTTTTAGATACAGTGTACTACTAGATTATTCCTAATTTAAAAAGTATTTTAATGTAGGATTCATATAATTATATCCTATTTTGAGGATCTATCTATATTGAGATATATATCTATAATACATCTATAAATGAAAATATATTGAATACATTTTGATATTAATGTATTAAAATGTGTAATAAAATGAAATGCATGTATAATAATTATAATGACACACACCACACACATATATACACACACATATATATATATATATATATATATATATATATACATCAAAATATTCACACTTATAAGTAAAATTATAATAATTTTAAATAGTTTTGTCAATTAAAAAACATTTAAATGCAATAAAGATATTAAGACCCACAAATAAAATAAAACAATTAAATAATTATGAACAATAAAATAAAATGACCTATATATATAAGCAAAAAAACTATATTTAGGCAAAATAAAACAAGCCATTTAGACCTTCTGCGGTAAGGCTAGATGAAAGTGATCTGCATAATATGCATTAGTGGCTAAAGAAAGAAGCCGTGGGGCCGTGAAAGTGAAACATGCTAATCCTCGCCCCCAAACTACATCTGTTCCAATTATGCTAAAAATATCTACATTAAATTATCTGATTTCTTTTTTCCCCTGATAATCATCAGACTCAGTTTTCCATGTGGGTGTGAGGTTTTGTCCATGCTCTACAGAACTGCAGGGGCTTAACTCTGCGTGTGTGTGTGTCTGTGTGTGTGTGTGTGTGTTAACTAGACCACCATTTCAAACAACACCTGTGCTCCAGGAGGGGGGCTAGAAACACCTCCCTTTGGAAAGAACAGAAGGAAGTAAAGAAAAGAAGAGAAGGGAACGCCACGGTGGCCCACAGAGCCTGGGCCCTTTGTACTGAGGGTAACCTACATGGCTTACAAAAGCCAACATGAGAGTATGTAGACACATCGCACCCCCTCTTTTCCGCCACTATAAACCCTTAAAGAGGGAAAAAGGGGGCATAACATGACTAATATTCCTGTAAAGCCCAATCAAGCATTTGATTGAAGCAAAACTTTGAGCCGTTATGAGCCTCCGTGGCCGAGACACCATAAAGACGAGGCGTTTCCAAACAGCTGGTTCCACTTTTCTGCCTTCTTTCTTGTTTTCTCTGCACTGGAGTTTGATTTGATCTTGAATGCCAACCCTAATTTTTTGCTTGTGTTGTTACATGAAGGTGCCCAAAAGATCATTTCACCTTTCTTCGTCTTTGATGCTCAGCTCAGATGTTTGAAATGAGTAAGCTGTAGGAGCTCCTTACATATTAAATTGACATAAAATAAAACACAAGTGGATATCAGCTAATTTACTCATTTCAATGTACAACCCCATTTCCAAAAAAGTTGGGACGCTGTGCAAAATGTAAATAAAAACAAAATGCATGATGCAAATCATTTAGACCCTATATTTAATTGGAAATAGTACAAAGAGAACATATCAAATCCTGAAAAGAGAAATTTTATTGTTTTTTGAAAAATATATGCCCATTTTGAATTTGATGCCAACAATACGTTCTAAAAAAGTTGCAACAAGGGCGCAACAAAAGATTCTGTAGTGGAAATCACTGCATGGGCTCAGAAACACCACTGTGTGAAAACCACTGTGTGAAAACAGTTTGTTGCTGCATCCACAAATGCAAGATAAAACTTTAAAATACAAAGAAGAAACAGGATCCAGAAATGCTGCCACCTTCTCTGGGCCTGAGCTAATTTTAAAAGGATTTTCCCAACTTATTATACATATTGTTGGCAACAAATTAAAAATGGGAATATATTTTTCACAAACAACTTTTCTCAGTTTCAACATTTGATATGTTGTCTTTCTAATATTTTCCTTTAAAAATATGGTTTATATGATTTGCATATCATTGCATCAAATTTTTATTTACATTCTGCACAACATCCCAACTTTTTGGGAAATGGGGCTGTATTTACATACAAATTTGATGGATTTGTGAGTATTTGTCTTCTGTTCCACCTTCACATTTAGCTCCTAATTCCTATTTTCTGTTGGTTCATCTTCAGGTCTGCTTTGCTACTGTACACACCTCTCACTTGTTCATTTTTTATACCAAAAGGATCCTTAAAAGAGAAATACAGCCTAAAAAGAGTGTGTGCTCATGCTGGATGTGCTAAGAAGTTGCACCACATTTCTACAAATTACTCAGTACTGGAGTTTTTGATGCTAATCATTTTTTACTCAAGTTGTTTTTCACTAGGCTACTTTTTTCTACTTTAGCCATTATCTTTTTGAAATCCCATTACTTGGAGTTGACTACACTATAAGATTACACAATAGGTTCTATAAGTGATACCTTAGAAGAACCTCTTTTGGTTCCCCGAAGCAAAGGTTCCCAACCACCAGGCCACAAGCCGATACCAGGTCATTGATCATTTGATTCTAGTCCATAATGTGGCAGTGAACAGGGGGAGTTGGTAGCCTAAATGCGGAAATCCACTATTGTTATATTAAATGGTATTAACCCTCTGGGATTGATGAACTAGCCTGTACATCAAATTCAATGCTTTGATATATGTTTCTCCATCTTTGCAATGTCAGCGCAGAAATATGGTTCAAACCAAGGGAGTCGCCTTTTTGATTTTAAGCTGAGATACACGCCTCTCATGTGTAATTGGTGGATTCATGAGTCTGTCTACATTTTGTTTAAAAATAGCCAATGGACATTGAGGAAATCTCTAAGGACTGACCCATTAGGTCAGAAACCCTTCATTCTTCACTCAGTCGATACTGGAGACAAATGAGAATTGGTGTGCAAAGAGTTTAGAAGTTTCTGCAGCAATTTTGGAAAGTAGTGACAAAAATAACAAAGCACTTAGCATTGAACCAAATAGATGTCATGTTATGTGCAAGTGCCTTTAAAGGCGAATTTAAGAAGATATGCAAAAATCTAGAAAATACCTCCAGACCTCAGAGGGTTAAATGATGGTTGGTATTATCTTTGATGTGCTTTTTCTGGGTTTGCATCCCCAGTTTGTTTGTATTTCTGCACTGAATTATCACAAAGACAGAGAAACTTTTATAGAAACATCAAATTTGGCACATGGGCGTGTTTGTAGACCCCTAAAACCTGTTACATACAAAGAAGATTCATCACCACTGAGGATGCTAAAGCAGTTATTCATTATTTGGAAAGAAGCTACCAATTCCTATTTCAAAAACCTAAATTCCTAGAAAATGGCAAAACTATGCTGCAGCCTGACCCCCTGCTTCTCCAATGGTCCATCAAAACTCTTGTGGGCTGTGGTATGGCCCACATTGTTAAAAAGGTTGGGAAACCTTTAAAGAACCATGTTTGAAATAGAGATTGTCATTGTAAAGAACCTTGTAGTATGATATAATGCAATGGTTCTGTACCAATTTAGGGGTTCTCTGCATTATGTAAAGGTTCTTCAAACTCACATATCTTATTTACAAAAATATTTATCTAAAAAAGAATCTACTGAAAGGTTTTAATGAACCAAAAATGGTTCTTCTATGTCATCACCCAAAAAATCCTTTTGGGCACGGATATCAAACATGTTTTTTGATTGAGACTCTCCACTGACAGCAAAATTTAGTCCAAGTTAAGGCTCAGTCTTGGTCTAGAAGCCATCCCTGAGAACATGGGTCAGCAAGCTTCGGGTAAATACTACAAACCTCAACGCTTTGGTATTTCAGAGTCTCTGGATGGGTTCCTAGTCTCTGCATATTGCGGAGGTAAATGATCACCCTACTCCACATGCCATAATGAAGGGTGCAGCCCTCAAGCTACATATATAATCATCTAGAGATGAAACATAATCATTAGTTTCAGATAACCAAGCGGTTTTCATCCATATTTTCAGCCTCTAGCTCTGTGCTTTCTCGATTGGGGTTACGTTCCCAAGTCGGGATCCAAAAAGTGGTTACGTTCAACCACATTTAACATATTAGTACAGATACAGAAAGGCTGAAACACCTCATTACTGTAACTATGTCAGAAACTTTCTACCACTGAGCAACCATTTAAAAATAGGTTTCTTGTGTTTCATTCACAGTCTCAACAAAATATAGAAGCCCCAAACCCTACAGTCTTAAAAAAACAAAGGTTGCTTAATGGTTCTTGGCTTGAACTTATGGTTCTAGGAAAACACTTTAATTGGTACAGCAGCTAGAGAAGCTTGCCATTATGTGGAACTTCTTGCAAACCTAATTTTTTACACTCACTGGATGGTTCTTCAGCAGCATCTGCTGAAAACTCTTCTCCCATGGTGTTCCGCCAGAAAAACCCTTATTTTTAAGAATGTACTTGATTTTATGGTTAGTTGGAATGGTTCGACCAAAAATCTAAAACACAGTTTTCCACCTTATCCAAATGTAGCCAACCAACCAAGACATGGTTGGCTTCCAAATTTTCTTTAGTTTAGCACTGAAGCAATGAAGCTAACATTACTAATAAATACTATATGTTGGGGGCAGTCGTGGGCTGGAGGTTAGGGATCTGGCCCTGTAACCAGAAGGTTGCTGGTTCGATCCCCAGGGCTGACAGTCCATGACTGAGGTGTCCTTGAGCAAGACACCTAACCCCCAACTGCTCCCCGGGTACAGTGGATAGGGCTGCCCACCGCTCCGGGCAAGTGTGCTCACTGCCCCCTAGTGTGTATGTGGTGTTTCACTTCATGGATGGGTTAAATGCGGAGGTGGAATTTCCCCGGTTGTGGGATCAAAAAAGTATCACTTATCACTTACTAGAAGTCAATATTCACAACCTTAAAGCTTGTTTATGTGGTTTAAGAATAGTTTGGTAACATATTTAGTGTCCACATTTTGCTTCTTTAGTTTAACGCTGGAGTTAAGAGGCTAATATTGCTAACAAATACAAGAAGTCAATAGTCACCCAAAGGTTTTCTGTAAATACATCACCAAAATGTTGCTCAATCAATTCTAACTGAATCCAGGTCTTCATTAAAGTCTTTTTTGTCTATTGTGAACTATAAAAAGGAACAAAACCGCAGAGTGTAGCTGCAGCGATTTTGGACAAGGCGATGTGCTGAATTCCAACTCCTCTTTGGGTGTACACACGTTGTGCAGATATATGTACGCTACAGATTTCACTTGCAAATTTTTTCTCTTTTCTGAAAAATTGCCGTTTAACTAAAATTTTCGACCTGAAAATCTGTTTAAAAATATAAACAAATAATTTGCAATGGTAATCTTGCGTCTGTATGCTTGTTTGATATGCAAACACATCAAGAGGAGTTGGATTCTGCAGGTTAGTCAGAATTTGATACACCTGCTGTCTGAAGTGGCAGCCTGCAGTGTTCAGCTTACACAGAAAAGTTTTGTTAATTTAACACACTAAGCTATACAGTGTCATAAATCCCTTCCCCAAGTCTGCACAACCCTAAGGAAGACCTGAATGAGAAATCTTTTGGGAAAAGTTTTTGGTGGCTTTTGAGTTCTAGTATTTGTTAGCAATGCTAACCTTGTAGCTCAAGCGTTATTTTAAAGATGAAAACATGTTACTGAGGCAATTTTTCAAGCATCGTAAACCATTGCGGTGCATTTTAAGCAAAGTTGGTGAAACTAGCTTCATTTGGAGAACTGACTTCCAAAACTGGGAAACTCAAAGTGTCCTATCAAGAAGTCTTTGTGCACAAGGTTCTCTACACATGGTTCCTCAGAGAACAGTTTCTTAAAAGTTGTACCTCGCTCTGTTATTAATATTGAATGATATTGCTATGGGGGCATTTGTTTCTGATTTGGCTGCTTCTGAAGCTTCATGCTTCATTCAGAGCCAGCAGTGGGACGCAGGCCTAAAGGCACGTTCGCTTTCTTTCTCTGTTTTTTTTTTTTTTTTTTTTTTTTTTGAGAGGGCATATTCATTACGCTAGCAGCAAAGCCTTGGTTCAAAGTGCCTGAAGAAGAAAGGAACAGAGAGATGAAAAGAAGCAGCACCATCCGAGGCCCTATAACGCTTTTACACGGTTTTCCCTGACTCCCTCCTTATGGAGCGAAGGCTAAATCAACTGCAGATAGATAGAGGCAGGACGCTTGCCGTTTGATCTCGCGTTGCCCCCACCTCACCAGCTTCCCATGTTTTGGGGCTCACCACTTTGGGGGGAGGATAAGGCCTGTACACAGGGTGTCCTCCTGGGAAGAGCAAGAAGGCAGCATGAGGTGTTTTTTTAGGGATTTAGAGGGATTGTTTAGTATTCAAGTGCAGTTACCAACCAGGAGTCCATAAGAAAATATATGAATATACTTTATATGAAGTGTCTCTAATAACTGAGTAGGTACACATTAACAATGCTGCCATATTACTATGCAAATATTACACAGTAACTGTGTAAATTTTACAATTTGGATAGTTTGTGTGTAGTTGTTGTGTAGGTACAGTGAAATTACAGATATCTAGGCATTGGTTGTGGGGTCATATAATCCAAGATTTTAAGTAATTACACAAAAGTTACTTTTAAAGATGTGGCATTGCTGATTAAACACCATCATATTTAAGGAATAGGTTAAAGCCATTCCAACAAACTTTGGTTACCATGTCACAACACAAGCATACTACTACAGCTAGCTAAATGTTAGGAATCGGGGCATTTCTTGTGCAGATGCAGTGGAAGTACACTAATAATGTGGATTATTTAATTACACAGCTTCCACTGCAATCAGAAAAGACTTGTTGGAAAAAGTGCAGTTAGAAATATGTAATTATGTAACAGAAATAAAAGACTTGTGTAATTGAATGAGTAAAAATAAGCTGATGTACATAAGCTACACTCTTTTTGTCCACCTGTAACAGTGAAAAAATCACCAGCAGTTACATTGTTGTTGCACGTAACTACTAGTGTACTATAGTTACTGTGTAACTACACAGCTACTAAGACACAGTATAGATTGGAACCGAAAAGAAAAAGTAATATCTGTTCAACCATGGTCCTCTAGTCAGAAAGTGATTATAAGTGGGGCAGAGGGGGGCTTTTATATTGTACAGCAACAGTTTTACTACAGTCTGTAACTGTACACCTACAGTTGTAGGCACAAATTTGTAAACCCCTGACCAAATGACACATTTTGTTGATTTTGAAGAGAAGGGTGTGATTTCAACCCCTGCAGCAAACAGTTGTTTCTTTATATTTTTACTTAAAATACAAAAAATAAATACGTATGGCATGTGAAGAAAGTTTGGACACCCTTCCAGTTATAGAGTCTCAGAACTGTTGTACATTTGGTCTCCATTGACTTGTTAGGAGTGGTTATGCCGTTCAATAATGGTCATTTTAAACTGTCTGCTGATGCAAGTGCATAATTTTAAGCCTTGTCTTAGCATTCAACAACGATGGGTTCCTCAAAGCTGTTGATCTGAAAATGAACATAACTGATGTCTGCAATGCAGGGGAAGGCTATAAAAACACACCAAAGTGCTTCCAGCTTAATTTGTTGAAATACTGTTCAAAATGTCAATAAGAAATGGCAGTTAAGGGCAATTGTGGATGATCAAGAAAACTGATAGAACTGCTCATATGCTGGCCTGAATGGCAAAGCAAAACCCCCACATGACAGCAAAGAACCTACAAGATGGTTTAGCTGACACAGGAGTTGTGACATATCATTCTACAGCACAGAAGCACATGCACAAACATGATCTGCTTAGAAAAATCATCATTACCTATGACCTTATCACAAGCGCCCATGTCTGAAGCCTACAAAAGAACTAGATAGATTACAAGCATTTTGATGGACCTCCTTGGCCATAATCACGAAAATATGTTTGTAGAAAAATAAGCAGCATATGATGAAAAGAACACCTTGTCTGAGTGTCCAATCATTAGCATACTGTTGAATATAGTGGACCTATAAGGTGGATATTTCTAAAATTACTAGTTAGCAAAAGTGCAGGGTACGGGTTGATAAAGTGATAAAGGGGATGTGTGGTAAACAGTCATGATAGTTTACTTCTTCTTTCACATCAAGACACTATAGAACATACAAGGAGTCCTTTTCCTACCCTATCCTGGAAAAGGAGAAAAGAATAGGAACATGCAGTTGGTCTGAAAGAGGCAGTAATAGGAGCAGATTTGGGCCCTAACTCCGTATTCACACTTCCTGTCTCCATTCACATGCTGAAACCCGAGAGCCAGACCCTCACAAAAGCATCTCAGGGCTGATCACAAATCAGCCCAGCCCCACTCACATAATCATCATCATCAGGAACAAAAGGGAAAACCTGATTCTAGGTCAGCTCCTTTAGAAGTTTGATACCTACTTAGCCTGGGGCCTAAAAAAGACTGCTGTGCCCAAATCAGTTTGCACAGACTTCATCTCATTGAGGGTTAAAACGTCACACAGGTCCAGGATCAGGACTCAGCCTGGGGTTTGGTGTGAATGCATCCTCTGGTTAAGTGCCAGCAAGACAGAGTTACAGTCAGGACAACGATCTACACAAAAACATGTATAGTATTAGGGAGAATGCTAGTCCTTCACAAAAGAGAAAAAGAAGACAATCTGAACTTTATGATAACAGTTCATCTTCATTGGAAATGGTTAGCAAAAACAGTTAGCCACATTTAAACGACTCTTAAATGGTGAACACAAAATAAACTATGATCTGGAAGTTACTTAAGAGAAGTGGGAATGAAATAAAACAGCTAACTATAGCGACCAACACTTGCTGAAAACCTTTCTTGCTAATTCTAGATGCTGAGATGTCTAACAAGTAATAGCAGATTATCTTTATTTAAACTGACAGAAACACAGTAGTACCTCAATATGGGTATGTTTTCAATATTTTGACATAATTTCATGGCTACAGTGTCTTTCAAAGTGGCTTCATGTGAAATTTTAGATTGTGCACAATGGTGGTGATAGGAACCAGACGTCTGAAGAGTATAATGCCTGGAAAAGCTCCCTCACAGCAAGTTATTTGAGATTGTCTGTTGCCCTTTATATTTTGTGTAAATTTCATGATGACTAGATCAAAAGAAATGACCCAAAATGACTTAGAAAAAAAGTTTGGTTCCCCTGACATACATAAAAATTAAAGTATTTTTTTTCTTGTCCTGTAAACATACCATTTTAGAGATATGAGTTTTCCTCAGACAACAGCAATATATGTTGATTAATGTTTGACTGATGATGATGATGATGATGTTAAGTTATTGTTTTATGATAGTTTTGAGATAAACTTGTGTCTCATTACAATCAATGGTGGGGTGGTACATGTAAATTAAAATAGTACCTAAAACAAAGTTGTTTTTCAGATTTAACAGTATTTCTACTGTAATAAACACTACATATAATATCTCAGAAGACATGCATTTGTTCACAGTTTATTTATAACTATACTAAATAAAATGGCTGTATTTACACAACCTCTGGTTCCTACCACAACCACTGTGAGGAAAATCAGTTCCACAATGAACCATTCACCATCAAACCACTCTGAATGACTTTGTTTACTTCTCAACAATTGCATTATGCCAAAATTCTAACCTGGGAAATAAATAAAGATGACTAAGTAGTGTGGTTTTAACTCCCAACAATAAGCTAAACCAACAACACAGATCTAAGCAATGTTTCTCTTTTGATCTGGTGGGAATACACATCTGCCTAATACACATTTGCACACTTAAGACTTCACGATTAAAGGGATTAAAAAGGTACAAGCAATTTGTTGGAGGTGAGAGGGTAGATGCGTCCCATTCGTTTAACCCTGTTGTCAGATCAAATGGCACAGCAGGGTTCTGATCTACAGTTAAATGTTTGCCTTAGATATCCCAGTCAGAATGATTATATGGATGGACAGGAGTTGATCCAAGATACGCTCTTAACACTGAAACTCTTGATTCTTATGAGTCTTAATATTTCCCCCTTTTCCCTGTCCAGTTTGGATCACTGCTGCACATTTACACCCATTTCATAAAAATAAAAACTTTCTTCTGAAGGAAACTGGCTGTGCTTCCAGCAGATTTGATTTTACTCTTTTTCTCTCTTTCTTTCTTTCTTTCACGTATTCCCCTCCCTCTCTCTGCCTCCCTCCCTTCTTTCCTCTCTTGCTTCAGGCAAACCACTAATCAAAAACTTCCTCCTCTCCGGACTTTTCCATTCAGCTCCGCTGAAGCGTGGACAGCGTGCTCCGCAGCCAAACTGAAATTAGAGTCAAAGAAGGAGAAAATCTCTGTGTGTGTGTGTGTGTGTGTGTGTGTGTGTGTGTGTGTGTGTGTGTGTGTGTGTGAGAGAGAGAGAGAGAGAGAGAGAGAGAGAGAGAGAGAGAGAGAGTGAGTATGTAAGTGTGTCTGGAGCCCCTGCTTCTCCTCTACTCCACAAGCATTCATCTGCACGCAGCTGACATAGCAAACACTATCGGCCTGCTCTCATCTCTAAATATTCATGATATATCTCTTTCAGTGAGAGCAAGAGATTTCAGACAGTCTATAGAGTTTAGGATACTAAAATGAAGAAATTTTGATTTCACTCTCTATGGAGTTTTGAATACTAAAGGGAAAACATTAAGAGGGTCAGTGGAGTTTTGGGTACTAAAGGGAAGACAGTACAGGGTCTATGGAGTTTTGGGTACTGAAAGAAAGATGTTATATGGTCTATGGGGTCTTGATACTAAATGGACAACAGTAGAGGGTCTATGGCATTTTGGGTAATAAAGGGAAGAGAGTAGAGGGGCTATGGAGATTTGGGTACTAAAGGGACGAAGTAGAGGCTCCATAGAGTTTCAGTACTAAAGGGAAAACATTAAGAGAGCCTATGCAGTTTTGGGTACCAAAAGGGAAAATGTTAGATGGTCTGTGGAGTTCTGAGTACTAAAGGGAAGACAGTAGAGGGTCTATGGGGTCTTGGTACCAAAGGGAAGACAGTAGAGGGTCTATGGAGTTTGGGGTACTAAAGGGAAAACAATAGAGAGTCTATGGAGTTTTGGTGCTGAAGGGAAGACAGTAGAGGGTCTGTGGAGTTTTGGTACTAAAGGGAAAACAGTAGCGCGTCTATGGAGTTTTGGTGCTGAAGGGAAGACAGTAGAGGGTCTATGGAGTTTTGGGTACTAAAGGGAAGACAGTAGAGGCTCTATTGAATCTTGGATACTAAAGGGAAAAATTTGAGGGTCTACTAAGTTTTGGTACTAAAGGGAAGACAGAGGGTCTATGGGATTTAGGTACTCAAGGGAAGACATTGAAGGGTTCACAGAGTTTTGTATGCTGAAAGGGTGATTTTAGAAGGACAGTGGAAAGGAAATATGAATGGGAAGGTTAGATGGTCTATGGAGTTTTGTATGTTGAAAGGGGGATTTTAGTGGGTCAATGGATTTTGAAAAAGATTTTGAGGGCCTATGGCCCCAAACAGAAGACGGGATATTCCAGAGAAACACCATATAGTCACCGGGAGTCAGGGGTGACTACACGGCATGCAAAGAAGTGAAAGCATTTATGAAGTCTATGGAGTGGTTGAGAGTTGCAACCACCAAGAGTTGGAGTTGGAGTCTATGGAATTTTGCATACTGAAGTGGAGGTTTTAGAGGACCTATGAAGTTTTGCATACTGAATGGGGTTATGGGTGAGCCATGTCTCACAAGGAGGCCAGGACTTGTGGTGGACCTCTGCAGAGCCTCTGAAATGGTAGGATGAGAAAACCATTCCAGTTTTGGTTTTGATTGCAGAGCACAAGCCGGTCCTTAGGGTCCCATCGTTAGCCAGGCACGTAAAAACACTCAGCTTAACCAAACTGCTGTAAAAACATAGGCAAGCGCTAATGATTTTTCAAGTATTTCCTGAGAAGATCCCTGATTCTCGAAACTCATCCAAAAGTCCTAGAAGAGGGTTTTATTTTTAGAGTAATGGAACATCTTGAAAGCTAAACGCACTCCAATCAACTGCCTTTCAGCTCTAGGATTCAGGGTTGTTGTTTAAGCTCAAATCCAGATTTCTCAATTGTTTTTGCACAGTTCTTAGAATTCTAGAAACCATTAATTTGTGGTACACAACAGTTTGGGAACATCTTGCCTTCTCTTGAAACTTCCTTTGTAAAGGCTTATTTTACTTAAGGAAGTAAGAAGTGTCTTTTTGGCATGAAGAGCCTGAATAATGATTTGACGGCTTTCTTTCTCCTAATTTGTTGAAAGCATGAAACTCTTTAGGCCCAAAGTTGGTTCAAACACATCTAAGACTTGAATGCTGCTGAGTGTTGACATCAGAACAATGCGATAAAATGCATGAGCTTTAATTGCTGAGGTAACATCTTTGTCAGTTGTTTTCAGTCTTGTTGTTTTTGGTGTATTAAAAGAGTTACCAAATTGCAAATTGACCTATTAAAAGCATTTTGAAATGCTAGGTGTCCTCGCTTCTGCATTTCTCAATCAGCTTCACTCACTCGAGAAACACTTCTAAAACCCTTAATATGAGCTTTTTCCTGGCTGTCTGCACAGCAGATGCTTCCGGCACCATTTCATGTGGAATCAGTACTGTAATGAATGGGGCAATAAATTAATCACCCATAGAGGTGTTTGATCCCTCAGGAAATGTTAAGGAAGGCCCCCCCTTCACAAAACGCACACCCACCCACACTCACACACAACCCCTCCCCAGGGTTTGGCGGGTCGTAACAAGTGATGACTGTGATTAGCTTTAGGGGTCTTTTAAGAAGAGGGCCATTGAAAAGCAACAGCTCACATCAATAAAGGGCCAATAGAGGAATTTCAAAAGCAGGCTGGTTGAGCATTGAAAGGCTCACCTGGGGAGAAAAGGTTCACACACAGGGATCACTGATAGGGTTAGATTAAAGAGGTTTGGAGGGGGGGGGGGTGACAGAGGTCATCAGAAATTAATTCAGAGGTTTCTAGAGATAGTATTTTGTTTCAAGCCTTTAAATAATTATTTTCTTCATTCTTTTCAATACATACATAGTTATTACACAGTAATTATACAGTAATTACAAAACAAGTTGTTTTTTTCAGATTAGTTTCATGAAACAGCCTTGTATTTTGTTTCCTCTGTGTTCTTAATTAACTTTGTGCTGCACTTTGGCCAACATTTACGCTTTGTAAATCAGCAACATCCCGTGATCCTGTGAAGTTTTTATCTTAGTTGACCCTCCTTACAAATGCAATTACATGGAGGTACGGAAGCTAGGCCTCGATCAACACCCTTGAGACACTGAGACTCTTCATACTATCTTTAGCCTCCCTGTGCCCCCTCCCTTTTCTTTTCCTCCCTCTTTTTGTCTCTTCTCTTCCCCTTTCTCTTTCTCTCTTTCAATCCTCCCCCCTTCACACCAAAAGACCCCAGAAAGCTGGACATACTAAAGCCTCTATTGTTATCCCCACACACAGAAGCAACCATGCTGAGAGAGAAAGAGGGAGAGGGAGCGAGAGAGGCAGGCAGACAGTTGTAACTGACAGAGGGCGATAGGACTTGGCCCTATCTAATCAAGGGCAGCAGGTCACTTCCGAACAACTGGGCAATAAAAGACAACTTCCAGCCCTTTAACAGAAGAGAGGGGGAGGGGGAGAGAAGAAGGGATAGAGAGAGAGGAAGTAAGTTGAAAAAGCCCAGCAGACAGGAACCATCTGGCTGGATGCATAGTCTAATCTTAAAAAAGGGAGAGAGTGAGAGTGAGAGAGAAAGAGAGAGAGAGAGAGAGAGAGAGAGAGACACTCCTCCTTCCTCTAAAAGAGACTGCACCACAACCTATGAAAGAGGCCACTGCCTTGCAGGAATGATTTAAAGTCTTTCATAAGTTTTTGCTTTAGGAGCCCCCCCACACACTTTCTTTCATTTTTTCCCTTTTTTAGCGAAGATATCCGGAAGTTGAAGGGGGGGGGGTGTCAGTGGATTGGAAGGAGCAAGAAGTGCAGCTAGCATCAGTGTTAGCCTTTGGCCCAAGTGACCAAGGCCCACTGACTTCATCATCCACCAGCTTCTAGCAAGCCCATGTGTTCTGTACTGCAGTGAATACTGTATTAGTGCCTATATGTTTTTAACATCTCACTGTTGTTGGATCAAAACCTTGTATTTCCATAATTCTAACAAAATTGTACAAGATAAAAACATACTCTACTTTTAATGCAAGTCAATGGAACCAGACTTTTTTCCAAGTAATTTTAGGTCCATTTCTTTTAGTCCATTCATCATGGATGAATTTACACATAATATATAGGACTATGTATTTCCACAGTCTGTCAAAAACTGAAAAACAACAAAAATAGAGATATGAGGTTTTGTTCCGGCAGCGATATACAGAATTTAGTTTTTTTCCACAATAACTTTACTTGAGAGCAATGCCCTTGGGTAATCGGGAGAGTTGGGAGAATTCCCAGTGGGCCAGTAACATTCTGCCATCGTATGCAAAAGTTTTGGCACCCCGGTCAAATGACATTTCTTTGGCTCATATATTTCTCTACAGGGAACACACTGCAGTGCATTTTATTGCAAAATTTCTGTTTATTGTAGTGTTATAACATACTGGGGGAAAAAAAAACTTATGTATATAATGTACATTATATATTGTTTCTGTCCAATGAAAAACAAGCATCTCCAAAATATTAACTTTAGAAGAGAGGGCATAAACACACTTACCTTTCAATGTAAGTCAATGTAAAGAGATTTTGTTCCATATGATTTTGCATTTCTATTGGTCCATTCATCATGAATGAATTTGTACATGATGTACTTCCCATGTGTTAAACTCACATAAAATGGGCAGGAAGAGGTCATATTTTGGGTGTCTGATAATTAGATTGCACTTAGAAACCTGTGGTGTTCAAATATTTGTGTACAACTGTATAAACCCACACATATAAACATAAGAATGTACAGACAAGCTTTATACAACATAATCAGAAGCCACTGAGTGGTACAGCCCGATTTGCTGATTGCAATTGGTCAGTTAATGAACCTCATACACTATGTACATTCATCTGTTCAAATTCAGCACAGCGCTATAAATCTGGCACTGGTTGATACAACAGGCAGCGCATTACTCATAGCATTGTAGCAGTTTCCATACACGAATCATGGAAAGATGAGCAGCAGTGCCAGAGTGCAAAAACAAAAAAAAGGCAGTGTTGAGAAGGCAAGAAAAGGCAATTATCAGATGTATTCAAACATGTAGGCAATTAGAAATGTTTACTGGAACTGAGCTAGCGTTAGCTACAATTGGTCATAATTATGTTAAATTTGAAGATAAAAGCTTCAGTTTTTATTGTCACTAACACTATGGCTTAATATTCAGTAATAACAGGGACTTCAATGCAAACTAGCTGAGCTATTCTTAAGTTATAGATGGGTGTAATAAAACTTCGGGCCTATTATTGAGCCCTGGCCTGTTAAGCGGTTTCTAAGTTAACTGTTAGCTAGTAAAAAGTGAGCAATTTTGGGGAACCAAAGAATTTGGACTTTTCTTCCTTCTTTTTTGAGGATAGCTGTACTTGTAATATACCACACAATGTGCTGCTATAAATGATCCATACACTGAAAGACAAAAATAAAAAATTTCAATATTTTCCACAAAACAGTTCCACAAAACTGAAATCAACCTCAGGTATTTTCAAAAGTTTGAAATGACATATTTAGTTGATTTTCTAAGCAAAAATGACAGCACGTTCTCTACAGGGATCTTGAAGATGCAGGGCACAATTCATATTTATTTGCTAAGTTTAATATATTGGAAAAACAAAATAATGTAAAACCGTCAAATATAAAATAAGCCATAACTTTTGCACAGACCACTTTTTTTTTAACCAACATGTTAAATTCAGCAAATAAGAGATTGTGCATTAAAATTCGCAGAAGTGTGTTGTCTGTAGAGGATGTGTAGTTATTTTCACTTAGAAAATCAACAAAACATGACAGCAGGTGCCCAAACCTTTGCATATGACTATATATCAACAGGCGTATGTGTTGTTTCTTGGTAAAAACTACCAAACGTACTGCTACGATTTCAGTATGTATGAAATGATCACCAGCACTATTACTGTTAAACAGGCTTTTTACTTCCATTGTGACTTTTAAAAAAGACACTAATCGTACAAACCGTTATTGGAATCCTTCACGTTTGACTGCCCTTGAATTAGTTGAATAGTATTAAATTCTATAACACCAAATTTCATCAAAACTACTACAGTTAAACCTACTCCATTGCTATTATGGATGTGTGTATATTCTGTGATGCTGATGGTTTTTAATTGTATCATTTGCCCGCCTGCTGTGTTCTGCATTCTCCATGTATGTACAAGATTCTGGTCGCAGAAGTGAACCTGCGCTAACTTTCTAAGGGGTATGATTTGGGGGGGAGGGGGAAGTTTATGTAATTCCTTTTGTTCTGCTGGCCTGAAAACAGCGTTTGTGTATAAATAGCGGAGGAAGTGGCCGTTGTTTGGGTTAATGGCCCTGGGGGAGGTGGGGGGAGGGGAAGTGGTGTGCAGGAGGTGCATTGTGTAGATTGTTGTCGGAAGACTTTTGCCCTGTGATAACACCAAAGATATGTCTTTGTTGTTATGTCTTTAAGGAATGTAACATGCAAGCAGCCACACACTCACATAGATGGCATTTCTTGCTGATTGAATTCGACAAGACGTTATCGGGGGGTTACATCAGTCAGCTGCTTTTTTTCCCCCGTGCTGTGAAATACTTCCTCCGCACATTGTAGAGTGGCCTTGCGATCAATCACGCTGATGAAAGGGATCACTGATCAATGAGAAATGCATGCAAACACACACTCGGCAAAGAGACGATGGCAGAACCCCATTCAGTACCAGTGAGAGAGATAGAGAGAGAACTCTACATTCCCGTTCTTTGATAAGGGATTACTATGTACAGTAAATAAGTGAAAATAAGGCAAACATTCTAACTAACCTGAATAGAGCACAGTTTTGCACATTTTAGTGCACAATTTCTATTTTTTTTGTGCACAGGCAACATTTTGTGTTTTTTTCCCAATATGCTAAATTCAGCAAACAGTAATCACACACTAAGATAGACAAAAGTGTGTTCTCAGAGGATGAGTTAACTCCTCTGAGTTGAAGGTTTGAAAAAAATATCAACATATTTGAATCACTTTATACTTGTTTGCAACAAAACTGGTTTATCTTACTCAAAACATCTGAATAGTAGGGTATGGTCAAGCCAATAAAGCTTATTGAATTGGACTGGACTGACTGAATTGAGAAAGAGAAACAGAGAGAGAAGGGGGGAGAGAGAGAGAGAGAGAGAGAGAGCTTGGTGAGCTATGAATGGGTCTCACATTCCCTTGCTTTGTATGCCAAGCAGCAAATGTTCTAGCTCCCAACAGAACACACCATCCAAACAGCCAAGCAGCTCAAACAACCAAACGCTTCAGCAGTTCAACAGGCAAGCTGCTAATCTCTGCACTTTCCGTCCACTTTATTAGAAACACCATCTTGTGTTTCCACTACCTGAACACTTTATTTGAAACTCCTACCTTGTACTTCCACTGACTGGCTGCCTTATATGAAACATCTACTTTGTACATCCACTCACTGGCCACTTTATAGAAAAGTTGAAAACTATGTCAGCTGTCCTCTATCACATCCATCACTGGTCAGTTTTTGGCTACAGGACTGCTGTTGACAAGTGATTATTTGGGTGGTGGAATATTTTCACATTTCACAGCATTGACCCTGATATGATATAGCCATGCTTGTGTTGGTGATGGTGTGAGAGTAGTCCACTACCCAGCCGAGAGTGGCATTGTGGTCAGAAACTGACCACTGATGAGTTAGAGGATGGCTAACACAAATTACACATCAACAGATGTGCTATCGTCTCTAATAGTAGATCTACAAGATAGGGGCTTATATAAAGTTGTCAAACCAAGCAAATAAAGTGTGCATGTCTATAGTAGAACCAGCACTTCATGCTGTCTTCAACATGTTGGACACTACATTGGATTCAGACAAGAGCATATCTGTGGTCAGAAACTGACCACTGCTGAAGAGCTACACAAACTGTGCATGCAGATAGGTTACAGTCTCTGCAAGGTAGGGGTTCTAATAAAGAGTCCATTGAGTGCAGATGAATCATTCAGCTTGCAGCTCCTCTCGGCCTGAGATACAGTTGATCTGAATTCATTCTAATGAGCACCTGGATCTCAGACTCAAAGCGTGTTCATTAACCCTTTAAATGGCCAGCGTCTACTGATAGGCCCAAAGATTTCTATAATGAAAGGACAGCTCAGCCAGTTCGCATGAAAGTCCCTGTAGTTACTGAATAATATGTATGTAATAAGCCTGGGATTTCAAGGGGTCAAAGAGAGTTCCAATATGCAAATACATGCATAAAATGGGTCATGTAAATGAAGTACACTGACACTGAGGAACTTATCTGTCCAAGAACAGAGAGAGTGAGTGGGAACGACTGGCCTGTTTAAGCCTTCACTCACATTGTTAAGTATTTCGGTCTTTGATATGCAAGGGGTTTCTAGACGAGGAAAGTTCACCGTCAAAGGTCACCGATCACACAGAATCGGCCAAAATCCACTCACTGGAGTTTTAATACAGTTTTTGCAAAGGAAAAAGGCAAATTTCTGTTGACTCCCTTAACATTCCAGGTTTATGTCATGCAAAGCTGTATCATTCCGTTACTACAGTGACTTCAGTGCAAGCTAATGGAGCTACTGTTAGGTTATAGAAGTGTATAATAAAATTTTGTGCCACTGGATTCATAATCATTTTGTTTATAGACAAGAACATTTAGCATATTGAAATACTGTACATTAGAGAACAAAGGGTGCTTTTACATGCCATAATAATTATTTCAAGTATTTTTGTAACACACCGAAGGTAATATGCAAAGGTTTGGGCACCCCTGGTCAAATGACATATTTTATGTTCGTTGAAGTGTGAATAAATTAAAACACACATTCTACAGAGAACACGTTTTAATGCACAGCTACTATTTGTTTGATGAATTTGACATATCACCGTTGCTGGAAGAAAACCTTGTATCTCCAGAATGTTAACTTTACAGGAGAAAGAAAAAAACATACTTTACTTTTAATGTAAGTCAATGGAACCAGACTTTTTTTCCAAGTCATTTTCAGTCATTTCTTTTGGTCCAGTCATTATTAAATTTATATACAATGTAAAGGGTGATGGTATTTTCAAATTATGCCCAAAACTGAAAAATGTCAAAAATGGAGATACGAGGTTTTCTTCCGACAGCAGTGATATTTTGAAAAAAGGGTATAAAATGTGGCCTGTGCAGAAGTTAAAGCACATTTTACATTGGGTTTTATTTTTTCCAATATTGTAAACAAGCAAATAAATAAGAATGGTGCCCTAAAATCTGCAGAAAAATGTCATATTTAAGTGTTTTTTTTTTCTTCAGAGGACATATTCACTTATTTTCACTATGGAAATCAACATATGACTGTATTTATAGGAGCTGTTGTAAAATAAGATCTTTAAAAACATACTTCATTGTGTTTCATTCCCATTTATTAATTAGTGTAACATTCTTACAGATTGAATAATCTGATTAAGGAAGGCCCCAATAGAACACTGCTTGCCCCCCAAATGTTCAGAAGCTGCCTTGATGTGAAGAAAATCGTCAGTCAGCCATGAAGTACAAGTTACTAATTTTTAGCATCTAGAAACATATTCAGCAGAAGCTGAATACAATTTCCATGTCTCTCAGTATTTGGTGGCTCCACCCATTGCTTTTATTACAGCTTCCAGTTCAGTTCAGTCTGAGAAGTTGGTTGCACATTCTGCTTCACATGATCCAAGTAGTCTCAGTGATGTTGAGGTTTGATGGACAGAATGGGCCTCAAGCAAATGCATAGTGTTTTAACTGAATCATGGGACTAAATAAATCCACAGTAAAAATAATAAAACTACACATATTATCTTTATTATTATAGATTCTGTTTCCATAATAGCTATTAAAAGGGATCTTATTCCATAGGTGAGGTTAGCCATGTAATTCATACGGTAGAAGAACTGCTCCCAACTTAAACTTTTCAAAAACCAAGTTAGACGAGCCTGCCAAAACCACATCGATGCATTCCCTTGCGTATACACACGCGCTCTTTTCTTCGTCAGCTAGAGAGAGAAATAATGAGAAGTTTGGTTGTGAAGGAGCTAAACATAAGTTCTTTCCTCAGCACAGAGACGGTGTGTGTTGTGGCCAGGCAGGTTGGAAGAGAGCTTGTGTATGTGTGTGCGGCTTCCTATATGACTCACCCCGTTTCCATGCATGTTGGTACACGTAGAAGCTCGAGTGTGTGTGTGTGTGTGTGTGTGTGTGTAAGGTCAGAGCTGTAAATAGCACCTCGAGGAAATGGAGTCGAGTTCTTTTTTCCGCTCACAGAAAGAGTGTGGGCGTGAGACAAAAAGAAAATAAAAATACAGAAAAAACTTGAACATTTTCAGACTGGATCATTTCAGGAATTCATGCAAATCGTTTAGTTACGCTATATATGCATGCACTCATTACTTTGATCAATCAACTTGGTTTAACATTTGGAGAAAAATAAAACCTAAAATGAGACCTGAGCAAAAACTGAGGCACATTTTATATTGGGTTTTTTTTTTTCCAATATTTTAAACAAGGAAATAAATAAGAATAATGCAGTAGAATCTGCAGAAAAAAAAAGTTATAGTTATATATAGTTAACCCAAACTATACTATAGTTAGTATAGCTATAACTATAGCATAGTTAACTATTTATTTATTTAAATACATGTATTCATTTCTATAGCTATGTATCAGAATTTGTAAAAGGGGGGGTGTCATGGTTACTCGATTAATCAATTTTGGTAAAAAAAAGACATTTGTATCCGCGTGCAAAAGTTTGGGCACCCCCAATCAATGTACGCTTTGTGGATTTTCCAAGAGAAAATAAATTGACATGGGCTCTACAGAGAACCGCACATTTTAATGCACGACTACTGGTTTGTTATTTATTTATTTATTATACTGTTTATTATTATTTGCTGAAAAAACCCCAAAGTAATAAAACATGATATGTGGTCTGTGCGAAAGTTACGCCACATTTCACATTTTGTGTTTTATTCTATTCCCAATATGTTAAACTCTTACGAGAAACTTATATGCTAAGTTACTTGTAGTGAATGAGTTAACTTACATGCTAAAACATAATTTGACCAGGGGGGTGTTCAAACTTTTGCACACAACTGTACCTTTGGTGATCACTTGGTCATTCAACTGGGAAATCAAAATTTCACCTCGGATTTCTTTACAGTGGTGATGATAGAAACCAGACATCATTATGGAATATATTTATAAATATAAATACCATTTTATTTACTATCCTAAATGACCAGTGAACCTACAAGTGTTTTTCTATGTAGTATTGCCAATCATGAAAGTTATATATCAGTTATATATCTGAAATTAAGTCTGAATTTATGTCAAAACTTCATCTTATAAAATTATCAAAGTGTCGTAAAACAATGTCTCTGGCATCAGGCAGCATATTTGTAACCACTTCATGCAACAACTTTTTGTGAGGGAGCTTTTAGAGGCGTTAAAAGTCCTCAGATGTCTGGTTCCCATCACCACCACTGTGAATAATTTTGACTCTAATTTCTCCAGAACAGAGCATTTAATGTCAAAGCAGTCTGAACGACTTTGTTTACATATTAATGATTAGTTTATGCAAAAATGCTGGAAAAGCAGTTGAATTTCCCTTAAAAGTAAGGCTGACATGATTACTCGATTAAAAAGCATTCAATGTTGCCTTCTCAATTAATCGGCAGTGATTAGTTGGTAGTTTTCTTTCGTCCAGGACACTAATAAAGTACACTGGAAACTTTCAAAGGATGTGTATGTTTTGATACTGTTCAGCAAAGCATATTTTTATTGTTTGGCCTTTGATTACTCAAATATTTACCAGAATACTTGTTAGATCGCTCAATTAACTGAAAAATAATCAGCAGATCACTCGATTAATCGACAAATAATCGCTAGATCACCTGATTCATTGACAAAAATAATCACTAGATTACTTGATTAAACACTAGCACTGGATAGACCCAATTGATAGTTGAAAATAAATGCTAGATTACTTGACTAACCTGCAAATACAACTGCTAGATCACTCGATTAGTTGACAAAAAATAATCGTTAGACTATTCAATTACCAATAGTGAGTATTAACTGCTTATATGTAGTTAAAACTTAATTTATCCTCAAACTATGTGATGCGTGGACTACATGAGATGGTGTGAAGAGTAACATTGTGGGTGTGTGTGTGGTGTGTGAGAGGGAGATTGTTCTATTGCCCTGTGAAAGCCAAATGGCCCTTCAAGGTGACAGGAAATAGACCAAGAATCCACACAAAAGGCTTTTACTGTGACAAAAGGTGCATTCCTGCAGGGAGAGAAAACACACACACGCGCACACACACACACACACAAACAGCTCCATTTGGGTAAGTGGCGTTTCGCGCCCGTTGTCTGCTGAGCCACTAAAGCAATCTTGTTGTAAAATAAAAATTCCTCAAATAAATCAGAAAAGCTCGGCAAATCTGCAGCACAAAGCTGTTAAATGTTACTGTCACTTCCTCAACAAACACTGTGTAGCTTTAAAACTGTACAGTTTGCCTTGAAACAAACACCAAGACGCACCAGTTTGTTCATTAAAGGCCAAGACAAGCCAAGTTCCCAAATCTTCTCATGACAAAAGCGTGTTAACCTTACTATGCATGCTTATTCTTGCTCAAAAGTCTCTGTGTTAGCAATGCTAAAAACAGACTACAAGTTCTTAAGGTTTTGAAGACGTAGCGTGTCAAAAAAACACGTTTCCTCAGTTTTCCTGTCCCTAACATTGCAGTGGATCAGCCAAAACATGTCTAGTGTCTGAAGTTTGCTTTATTTTTGTGCTGGAGCTACTAGGCTAATGTAGCTAACAAATAACGCATAACCTATGAATTAGCACTATGGAAACTACATGCCTACTTGCCTCAATGAACCATTATGTATCTCAAATACACTTGGTTTTGTGATTTCTAACACAGTGGACAGAAAATGGTACTATTTAGTCTGTAGTTCTGTGTTTTTTAGGCCTGCTTTAGGTTTGCTAAACTTCCATTACATTAGCCACATTAGCCTGACAGAGCACAACTAAAGACATAAACTTTAGATACTTGGCTGATCACTAAGGTTTGGCCAGAAGTTGTGAATGTACTATTCCTTGCTAGCTTTATAGCTACATGTGTAACCTTATAAACATTAGAAAACAGATTTCAAGATATGTTTAAATGCTACAGCCCCAAAAGAAATACACACATTCTCCACCCCAGCTACAAGCTAATGTACTGCTATGGCCTGAATCCCACAACAGCAGTGGTGTGGCAACACGAGAGTGAATGAGCTTAAGAAGAAAAACAGAAAAACAACCTCTGAACACTTCAGCTCCACACACGCTAAGACTGTAGTTTTAGTTGTTTTTTTTTCTACTTTGATTCATGCTCAGTTAAGAAATAGCTGTGCCAAAAACAACCATGGCTTCCTACAGCTGCCTTTTCCAGAGAGATCAGAAGGAGGGAGAGGGAGCGAGGGAGAAGGAGAGAGAGAGACTCCGGGTCAAAGCCCGTAGCAGCAGGAACTAAGAAATAAAAAGCCTGAAGTGATAACACTTTATGATCATTACACAGGTGGCCGAGAAGAGATGGGCCCCAATCTCCCTCACGCACACCTCTCAGTACAGAAAGAAAGAGATAGAGAGAGGAAAGCGCAAACAGCCATGACTAAGGAAGCGAGAGATCGAGATAGACAGGGAGAGAGATACACTGAGGACGGTTCACTTGTTGAGTCTTCTCCCTACATTCACCACAGCTTCACCACAAACTCACTAAAGCCACATTTTCCTACCCGCCAACACACAAACACATGCACCGCTCTTTTCCGAGACACATATAGACACACACATATATATATATATATATATATATATATATATATATACATATGTAAAGAAAGACACAAGCCGGTATGTATTTTTCGTTAATTAATATATTTCTGCAGTAAAGTTAACATAGCATTTTCTTTCGTGTCACCCTTTCATTTTTTCAGTATTGATATTTTGTTATATTCAGACATGAGTAAATCTAAGACTGTCTTTTTTGCAATAAATATCATAAAATAATAGAGCTTCACTTAATAAATATTTTTTTACAATGACAAAAAAAAGTTTTAACAGACATTTTCTTTCTTTTGTTTTTTTTTCTTAAAAAATAGCCGGAATTTTCTCTTATGAATTTGAACATACAATTTACAAAAATATGAGGGAGGAAATGAAAAAAAACAAACAAAACAAAACAAGTCAGAATGCCACGGAGTGTTTGAGTAAGTGTTTGGGTAGCGAAGGAACGACATCTGTCCGGAATTGTGTCCGGAATGTCCGTTTCTGTTCAGGAATAGCGTCGGGAATACTATGAGAGGGAGGGTCGTTTCCCTGGAAACGTGCGCGGCCACAGGGACCCATTTACCGCAACCCTCGTCAAACAATACCAGGTTGCTATGGAGATCTGGTAACAGCTACATATTATGGTCTGGCTAGACAGTCCTTCACAGATTCGGTAGGAGGCCATTGCTCGTTCTCTCGGCAAACCTGCAGCACCAGTCAGCTTTCTTGCCCCCCCACCCACCCCCCCCCACTTTTTAACATTAGCGAGTAGCTGAACAGTCCCATAGTCCTCAGTTAAGGCAATCACTGGTTTGTTAAATAAAGAAAAACTAAATAAAACAAAACAAATTCTGCTCAGCGTCAGAAGTGACAACAAAGTGGTTTTGATTTCCATGTTCCGTTCTCCTAGCAGCAGACCAAGCAAGGAAGAGGGGATTGTTTTATAGAGTTTTGATGGTGAAGTCACCATCATCATCATCATGGTCCATCCTCTTCCTCCCAGATCAGGGTGGGCGGGGCTACAGTGGGCACCTGCACCGGACTAACCAAAAAATCAGCCCTTAATCAGTTCCTCTGCATGTTTTCCTGTGGATCTGGACACAGAGCTGGGCCTCAGGAGGGCTTACCCTGTCCCAGTCCGTGACCTTGTCCTTGACCCCAGCCCTGCAGCTTGCAGTAGACGGTGTTGGAGTTTTTGCAGCGGCACCCTGGCCTGTTAATGCGGTCATGGAGGTGCTGGCAAGCCTTCACACAAGCCTTGGCTGGCGGGTAGCAGAGCAGGCAGGGGAAGAGGGGCGCCATGAGGCCCATGCAGAGGAAGCGGGGCAGGCAGCGGGGGCGGGACAGCGAGCACGGCCGGTCGGCACATGAATCACCATCATCATCATCATTGGAGCAGTGGTAGAAGAGGCCCTTGACCAGGCACATGCACGTGCCATGTTCTACGAGGCTCTCAGCTGAGCAAAGGCACTGACCATTGCAGGCTAGGCACGAGGGCAGCATGCGGGGCGCCGTGCATTCACTGCATTTGCACTTCCCACAGCGTTCACATATGAACTGGTGCGGAGACGAGGGTGAAAGGTCACCCTTCCCGGCCAGAGGTGGCCCAAAGCCCACAGGCTGCTTCAACAGGGCATCCACTGGTAGAAGTGGCTGCATGGGCGAGCTCAGGGATTTGGGCTGAGTCCGAATGGCCTGCTCCAGCCTGTTATTATGATGGTGGTGGTGATGACGGTGGTGTTGGTGGCGCGACGGTGGCGACTGGGCCAGCAAGCCCTGCTCTGAAGAAGCACTTCCACTGCTGCCAGAACTCCCAGCACTGCCCATGCTGGTTGAGCGGCTGAGGGCGGGCGGCCTGGTGGCCGTAGGCCGCGCCTCGTAGTTGTTGTTCACATTGACGAGGATGACCTCGTGAGTCCTCTCATGCTTGTCATTGAGGCGAGGTGCCGGGGCAGGAGGCCGACGCGCTGCCACGGCGGGACCTTCCGTGTACTCGTTGGATGAGCGGATGGCTCGGATCTGCTCCAAGGACAGGATGGCTCCGGCCGGCAGGTCCGGGTCCAGCCGCTCTCCGCCTGGCTCCCGGATCACCGCCACTGACCCGGTGGCTCCGCGGTGACCGCGACGATCCATCTGACCCGATCAGCGACTCCCTGCGCAGGCACGGACTCTAGTCTCATCTGACAACCTGATAGACGAAGGGAGAGAGAGTTGGAGGTGGGATTTAGTGAAAAGCCAAAGCTTACGTAGGCAAATGCTTACAACATACATTACAGTTCGGTATCACAGTAGTTACTGAGTAATTCACAGTAATCACTGAATGATAAAAAATATAAACGTCTGAATAATAAGCCTAGACTAGACTGTAATTTCACACAAAAATCTTACACAGATCAAAGTCTCAGACATAGTTGGCCCACTAAAGACCTAGTCTATGACTCAAATGGATGACTTCCTACAGTCATTCACAATGTTTCCTCGTGCCCATTCACCAGCACAGCCACTTCCGAACGCCTACGTGCATCACCACTAAAGTCTATCTGCTTTATTAAAGTTTCAATTGCATGGCATGAGCAAAGGCAACGGTCACAGCGCAGTACGTAAATTCTGTTTTTCCCCCTCTCAATCTGAGTATCTTGCTGCCAAAGAAACCGGACTAAATCAACCAGGATGAACAGAACAATTGCACCATTCCAAAATACAATAACTAGCAGAACACGCTTGCAAATGATTAACTTGCTTAGTAATGCTTTCAAACTAACTATACTGAACTGAATTCCTAATCCGTGCACATAATTCATCTTATCTGCAGGCAACAGCACATAAACAAGTGGCTAAATAATGGAAAAGATTTTGTCTGGAACATTAGTGCAGTTTATGCCAAATTAAGAAAGAATAATTGACTGTAACTTTGAGCAAACAAAGCAAAACACGGCGCAAAACTGTCCTCGAAATAAAACATGATTTAATGTCATCCATTTTTCTCCCTTAAAAACCATGTTTTTGCAAACTTCCCATTCACATCCATTGACATCACTTAAAGCTCCCCCTACTGGAGCCCCTAAGTCACTGCAGGCCGAGGACGAGCCCAAGAGGAAGAAAAGAAGGGGGAGCAACTTATGAATGAAAACAAGCCTTGTGGGGGGAGGGGTATTTGGTAATTACCGCGCGAGGATGGGTAGGAGAGAGGGGTAGGAGAGAGAGGGAGGAGGAAAGGGGGGGGTAACAGAACTCTGGCAGTCAACCTACCCCCGAGCCTGCATGCACTCGAGCGCAAACACACACACACATTCTCCCCTCTACTTTGGGGCCAAGCACTACAAAATTAAACGCATTGAAAATCTAGCGCTTAGAGACGAGACTGAAGTTGGCTTCTTATTCGAATTGTCCCGTTCCACCTTAAATGGTGCAGCAGTCACACCAGCAGTTGAGGCGCCAGAATGTAACTGCTGCACCGTTTAAGGTGGAACGAGTATAATTCGAACAAGAAGCTGGCGAATAAGAATGTGACTTCGGCTTCGTCGTTTAAAGAACTTTTACGGGTTTTTTTTTGCACGCGCGAGTTTCCGAAATTCCGCGCGCATAGCTACGCTGCTCGCGCTGCACCTAACGCAACAGCCCCAAACGTACATGCAACGGCACGCGCGTGCACGCGAATTGTAAAAGAAGTTCGGAACTGAAGGGTGTTTTCTGGTCACTACGCACCTATATGCGCTCATCCACAGCTCTGACTCCATCAGCCAGTGCTGCTCTCGTCCATCCAAAACGCTTCAAAAAGTCTCACGATCCTCGCTGTACATCCATATAAAACGGGATACTCCAAGCCGTTGATCTGATCCCAGGAAAAATACGTTAATTCCACGTTGGAGGTGAAAATGATAGCACGAAAAATAGGTTTAATGATAATGACAATAATAAAGCCCTTTAGTGCGGACTGTAGAGCTGGAAAGAGATTCCGATTTAGTCCGTGAACGATGAAGCATTCAGGTTTCAATAAAATGGCCAAATAAACAAAGAAAGAAAGAAACAAACAAAAAAATCAAATAAAAAAAAAATAAACAAAAATCCTGTCCGTCCGTCTTCAGTCTCGCTCACGGTCTGGTCTGAACATCACACGTACATCCGGGTACACTGATCATTTTATAAGTCCGCTTCGATTTCGGATTTTTTTGTCCACCCCAAAAAGTTTCTGCTTCTTGTTTCTGTGTTTTCGTTTTCGTTGTTTTCCCTTTTCTCCGTCGTGTGAAAGGCTGCTGCTGTGCTAAAGCAGAGCTGCTCTCTCTCTCTCTCCGTTTCTCTCTCTCTCTCTCTCTCTCTCTACCTCTCTCTCCGCTCGGCGTTAATGAATGGGAGCGCAGCTCCGCCTCGGCGCTGTGAAACCGGACACGGCGCATCCGCTCTGCGCCGATTGGACCGCGAGCACGGGCGGGGCGAGTGAGGGGCGGGGTTTAAGGTGGACCGGAGGAAAAGGGCAACATTAGCGAAGGGCAGTTTCTGATCAGAGACCTGATCGACACTGATCGCTCCTATTGATCTATACGTAAATACTGACCACTGTTAATCATCACCACTAATTCTCAGCTTGCTGACCTCTACTGACCATTATTCCCGGACGTATGATGAGTACTATTATCGATCATTACTGTTACTAGTAAACAACACTGATCAGTACTATCACTATTATTGCCAATCACAAGTAAAACTACTCCTTATTAATAACTGCTACTGCTATTGATTACTACTGAAACACTAAAACCTCTCTCTGCTGACCGTTACTGGTCACTACTGAACCGCTGCCGCTACTGATCCCTGCGATTACTGAACCGTGCCTAATGATCCCTGTCGTTCGCTTCTGCTGTTCAATACTGAGCTACTATGACCGCGAAGCTGCTATCATTAACGGTCAATACTCATTCAGTGGTCACGTTACCAGTCGTCAGCGGGAGCCGCGGCTGTGCTGACTGAAGCGGCGGGGTTAAAGCGGCAGGTGCGTCTCCACCTTAAAGAGCGCGAGGAGCCCAGTGCCCCCGAATCTGACCGCGCGGATGCGCCACATCCGGCTCCAGCAGAAAAAGGGGAAGTTCAGCACAGAGTCAGGAGAGGGGGGGGGGCTCTGGAAAACCAGGACAACGCTGGATTTTTACTTTATATAAAATATGCTGTGCCAAATTGTACGTACATACATATATAGAGTGTATTAAACATAATATATTATTATATAACATTTACCACTGGAAATATATTTATAGAAGATATATGTTGTGTATAAATATTAATTCTATGTTACGGCAAATACCACTTTGACGTTAAAATGACTACTTGTATTATTGTATTAATTTATATATATATATATATATATACACACACATACATACATACGTACATACATATAAACACACATGTGTGTATATATATATATATATATATATATATATATATATATATATATATATACAGAATTATACTGCTCAAAAAAATAAAGGGAACACTCAAATAACACATCCTAGATCTGAATGAATGAAATATTCTCATTGAATACTTTGTTCTGTACAAGTAAGTTGAATGTGCTGACAACAAAATCGCACAAAAATCATCAATGGAAATGAAATGTATTAACAGATGGAGGCCTGGATTTGGAGTCACACACAAAATTAAAGTGGAAAAACACACGACAGGCTGATCCAACTTTGATGTGATGTCCTTAAAACAAGTCAAAATGAGGCTCAGTATTATTGTGTGGCCTCCACGTGCCTGTATGACCTCCCTACAACGCATGGGCATGCTCTTGATGAGGTGGCGGACTGACCTGGACTAAAGCATCCGCCAACTCCTGGACAGTCTGCGGTGCAATGTGGCGTTGGTGGATGGAGCGAGACATGATGTCCCAGATGTGCTCAATCGGATTCGGGTCTGGGGAACGGGCGGGCAAGTCCATAGCTTCAATGCCTTCATCTTGCAGGAACTGCTGACACACTCCAGCCACATGAGGTCTAGCATTGTCCTGCATTAGGAGGAACCCAGGGCCAACCGCACCAGCATATGGTCTCACAAGGGGTCTGAGGATCTCATCTCGGGTACCTAATGGCAGTCAGGCTACCTCTGGCGAGCACATGGAGGGCTGTGGGGACCTCCAAAGAAATGCCACTCCACATCATTACTGACCCACTGCCAAATCAGTCATGCTGAAGGACGCTGCAGGCAGCAGATCGCTCTCCACGGCGTCTCCAGACTCTGTCACGTCTGTCACAAGTGCTCAGTGTGAACCTGCTTTCATCTGTGAAGAGCACAGGGCGCCAGTGGTGAATTTGCCAATCCTGGTGTTCTCTGGCAAATGCCAAGCGTCCTGCACGGTGTTGGGCTGTGAGCACAACCCCCATCTGTGGACATCGGGCCCTCATACCATCCTCACGAAGTCGGTTTCTAACCGTTTGTGCAGACACATGCACATTTGTGGCCTGCTGGAGGTCATTTTGCAGGGCTCTGGCAGTGCTCCTCCTGTTCCTCCTTGCACAAAGGCGGAGGTAGCGGTCCTGCTGCTGGGTTGTTGCCCTCCTACGGCCTCCTCCACGTCTCCTGGTAGCGCCTCCAGCCTCTGGACACTACGCTGACAGACACAGCAAACCTTCTTGCCACAGCTTGCATTGATGTGCCATCCTGGATGAGCTGCACTACCTGAGCCACTTGTGTGGGTTGTAGAGTCCATCTCATGCTACCACGAGTGTGAAAGCACCACCACCATTCAGAAGTGACCAAAACATCAGCCAGAAAGCAGAAAGGTACTGAGAAGTGGTCTGTGGTCCCCACCTGCAGAACCACTCCTTTATTGAGTGCATCTTGCTAATTGCCAATAATTTCCACCTGTTGTCTGTTCCATTTGCACAACAGCTGTGAAATTGATTGTCAATCAGTGTTGCTTCCTAAGTGGACAGTTTGATTTCACAGATGTTTGATTTACTTGGAGTTATATTGTGTTGTTTAAGCGTTCCCTTTATTTTTTTGAGCAGTGTATATACATGCATACATACGTACATACATAGACACACACACACATATACATGCATACATATACATACGTGTATATACACACACACACACACACTCCCACCATCATATATCTTCTATAAATGTGTGTATATATATATATATATATATATATATATATATATATATATATATATATATATATATATATATATATATATATATATATATATATTAACCTAAGGTAAATAGTAAAGACCCCCCCAGCACTGGGTTGTGGAGCAGTGGAACTGTCTTCTCTGGAGCAATGGAGCTCCATCCATTACCAACTGGAGTGATTCAGAACTGAACATCCAACATCAGCACCTGACCTCATTAATGCTCTTGTGGCTGAGTGCAACCAAATCCTCACAGCATTGTTCGACAACTAGTGTAGCCTTCCCAGAAGAGCAGAGGCTGTTACTGCCACAAAGGGTGACCATTCTCTAATAATACCTCTGATATCTCAAGAAATGTTGCATGAGCATGTTGGAGGAGTGTCTATATACTTTTGGACAGAGTTGGTTTCCCAGACAGGGAAGGCCTGGACCATATTTATCTTTGAGTGAAGAACCTCCGTTCATAATGCTGTGCAGTCTAGGACTAAGCTTAATCCCTGTCTGTGGATCCGATCCGTTGTAGAGAAACAGGATGTTTTAATAAATTTATATATACTGTAAATGTTGAACAAACACCACGTATCTACAAAAGGTCAACCTTACAGAAGAAAAAGACAAAAAAATAAAAATGGAGAATAAAGATTGTTCTGACAGTGACAGTATGTTAACACAAACAAAGATATCCATGTATCTTTTCATTACAGCATATATAATTATGGCAGCTTAAAGTTTAACCGATTTATTTTATTGCTTTGCCTTTCAAGTATATTTACGCAGTATATTTAAGCCCTAAAGCTTAATTTCGCTTTGTACGTCTCCCAGGATCAGTCTACAATAAATTAATAAAGCTGAAAAGTGCATGGCTATAAAACTCCCAATTTGTGATCAAATAAAACTTTTTATGGACCCCGTAATTCATTAGAGACCGGATGACTTTTGCAGGTCCAAGATCCATTTCCTCCAAGTAAATAATTTAACAACAATGCGGGACGGGAGGGGGAGGGAACAAACGTTTATTTAATTTGCTGATGTGAAACGCTGATACAGAGAACACAGATAAAAAAGAAGCTACAGGCTTTTCAGGTCAGATTCGTCAGTGTCCAGTTGCCCCTATTAGGATGTACCGGGGCAAATGAGGGGTGACCCCCACCCCTCCAACACCCCTCATCAGGAAAAAGGCCTGATGCCATGCTGCTGCTGATAGGCAATGTAGGACTGGATGAGGGATTCTGGAACACGTGATTTTACTGCAGCCAGGGCAGCGTCAAAGTGCTGGACAGTGATGTGCTCTGCTTTAATGTCCTCCTGAAGGGCACACAACGCGGCCTCTCGGCATACTGCAGTTATCTGTCAGATGATAGATAGAGGGGAGGAGAGGAAGAAAAAAAGAGAGAGGAAAATAGAGATGAGTGAGAAAAACGTATGTTTTTTTTTCACATAATGGTTACACAATTGGTTTTCAGACCCAAGTTGAGACTGGGCCACATTTATTATGTAATTAGTATTTATTACAGTATAATTCAGCAACTATAGCACAGAACTCTGTGACGGTCAGATACATATGGATACAAATCATTTTCAGTCACACATAATGATTTGACTAACTTATTAACCCCTTCAACCCTTTGCCATCCAGTATTATTTAGAAACTGTAGTATGAATTGTTTAGTAACCAATGTGGAACTCCTATTATGTTTTTATGACGGTGAGGAATTGATGTGTGGGTCCACATATGAGCCCTTGCAGTTTACAAGGTCAATATGGTCACACCAGTAAACTTAGTAAAGCCAATAAAATAGTGATGAAAGTCCCATCATCATCATCATCATCCCCACTGAAACCTGGAGAACCATACGCACCAGCAGCTGCCAAGCACAACAGTACATTCAGACACACAAGGACACTCAGGCAACTAGGAACTAAAGCTCCTGAACATCTGAAACTAAGACACCTAGATAGACAAATGGACATTCAGATACTCAGGTAGCCAGACACTAGCGGCTGAAAATAAAGATGGACACTTGAAAAACAGAGCACCTGGAGGTCCAGGCACTAAGACACCCAAGCATCTAAAAACTAAGGCACCTAGACACACACCTAAACACTCAGTCACTTAGATGCATGGACTTTTGGCTGCCTGGACACTTTGCTTCCAGCACGCTCCAGCCCCTGAATCTTAATTTCAGGGTCACTTAAGCACTGAGGTACCCTCAGTCTCGGGCATTCTGATACTCAAATACCAGGATACTTTGGCACCCAGAGAAATAAGTACACAGGCACCCATATAGGCAGACTCCTGGATGCTTGGGATCCTGGAAGCTCTGGTTCTAGTATGCTTGAGTTCTCAGGCACTCGTGTTGCTGGATACTTGGGTTCTTGGACACTCGGGCACCCTGATACTCAGGTTCCCAGACACTCTGGCACCTGGACACTCAAGTTCCCAGATGTTCAGCTTCTGGGATGCTTGGGTACCTGGACACTCTGGCAACCCAATACTTAGATTCCCAGACACTCTGCAAGTGAAGTACCCCCACACTCTGGTACTACTGGGCACTCTGACACACTGGTACCCAGATACTCAGGCACTCAGGCACACTGGTACCTGGTAAATCTGGCACCCAGAAACTCTGACTACTGACTACTCTGGTACTCAGACACTCAGGTATCCAAACTCTCAGGCACTTGGGATCCAAGACAATTGGGGACCTAGTGCAATCAGTCTTTCAGGCACTCAGGCCTCTGGACACTCAAGTACCTAGACACTTGGGCACCTGGACTCCAGGGTAAGAAATGATTTTTAAAGATAATTTAGCCTTCAGTGACCGAACATACAAGGGCAAACACATTGCAAAATATTCAAAGTAACGTTTTAATTTGATCAGAAAACCCAGTCACTACATTTATAGCATTATTTTGTGGGCAATGTGTTTTAAAGTGCAAAAATGTTGAATATGGGGGCATTTTTGCTCTGAGGCCAGGTTGTTTTATATGCTGCCAGACACTCAGGCACCCTGACTCTAAGGCACTCAGACACAGGGGCATAATCCTTCATCCAGTACTCCCTCTTGATCCTCCAACCTGCTGGGCCTGTTCTGAGATCAGATTTCAATCCTGTTTATGCTCAGCGTAAAAGGTGATCCAAGATCTGCACAATTACCCTCAGCTGTTTTATGAATACACTAAATTTGACAGTGATTTGCTTTGGATAAATGTGTCAGCTATATGACTAACCAGATCAGAACATGCCGCCATATTTCAGTGTTCAGCACTCGGATGCAGTGGCATGGCACAATGCCCTGACCACAAATTAGCGCAGCCTTTAGTTTTTCTGAAAGGTAAATACACCCACCTCACTGCAGAGTGCAAAAATTATTTCTAGTAATTACAGGTAACTATTTTTATCCCACAAAACCAACCCAACTCTTTAGATGAGAGCTGCGTGGGAAAGTGCCCTCAGGATAAGTCTCTTTTTAGATCCAAAAAACAATCTAGCTGAAAAAGATCCAAGGAATGTATTAGGCATTTATTATTAAATCATGGACTTATTTTAAGCCCAAACACAGTGATACGCGCTTATTTCCACCTGGAAGACTGTAGTATGCACGTACTGTAAATGTAGTATGCAATTACTTTTATACTTAAAGCCTGTACTACGTATACAAAGGCAGTTCTATGGTTCTAGTTCTAGTGTTGTTGCATTCACTTATTTTATACCTATAGCATTTGCTATGGATTCAAAGCTAGCTCCACAAGCTTTCAAAGAATGTACTTATATATCATCAGTGTCCAAAGAAAACCAAGTATCTCCAAAACAGTAACTTTACAGGAGGAGGCAAAAATCTGCTTAGCTTTAGATGTAAGTTAATGTAAAGACAATTTTTTAAAAGTGATTTTAGAGCATTTCTATTGGTCCATCCATCATAAAAATCTCACACAACGTAAAGGACAGCTGGCATGTTGAAATGATGTAGAAAAATAAAAATAGATAAAAATGGGGATACATGGTATATATATATATATATATATATATATATATATATATATATATATATATATATATATATATATATATAAAAATAAGGGATTGTGGAATGCATTTATACGTGCTTAGCATGCACAGGTTCAGTTTTTCCTAACTTGCTTTCTCTTCTTTCACTCACTTTTTCTCTCTGTGTCACACAAGAGATGGATCGCTTCCTTTGGACCAGTGAGACCGGAGTGATTATGCAAGCCAGAGAGAGAGAGAGAGAATGGGCTAGTGAGGGTGCCTGGAGTTCATCAATGTTTTCTCTCTCTCCCTCGCTCCACTCATTTTCGGATGTGACTCATGCCCGAGGCTTGTTCTGCGTGTGTGTGTGTGTGTATGTGTGGAGTGTTCCCTGAGGTCAAAGCCAGCACGGCAGGCCTGTGATTGCGTAATCATGGGAGAATTATAGAGAGAGAGAGAGAGAGAGCGCAAATGTGTGTGTGCTGCCATGTTTCTAGGAAATGAAATGGAATGCAGCCTTTGCTCTGCAGGCCATTTAACAGAGTGCTGGTGCGGGAGCAGGTAGTTTAGATAGTGAAGCTGAGGATCTGACCAAAATGCACCTCACTATAATAACCAGAAATCATTACATACAAAAAAACAGCATGAATGCACGATCACACACGATGATTCAGACACACCAACAGTTAACACAAGCTGAGTTCGTTTTGTGCTTGACTGGCAGAAAACAGTCGCATGAAAAACACCCTGGTCAAATGACACGCTTTGCTGATTTAAGTGAAAATGAGTGAACAAGTCCTCTACAGGGAACAAACTTCAATATGGCATTTAGTGCACAGTTTCCAATTATTTGCTGAGTTTAAGATATTGGAAGAAATAAGACAATACAACACTGCATATATGCACAAACTTGCCATAACGTTTGCACAGGCCACATTTTCTGTTTGCTATTCTCCTCAATATTCTGCATGAAGTTGTGCAGATGTTAACGGTGTTAAATTATTTTCTAGTAGAAAATGAACAAAACATAAAATTGGACCAGGAGTGCTAAAACCTTTGCATACATATATACAGTACCCCCCCCCCCTCTAAAAAAAGTGTAAAAGGCAACTTTTACAGTAGGAGGCATACATTTTTAATGTATAGACATTTTCTATGTTTTATATTTTTATGATGTCATTTAGGAGACTTTTATCAGTCCATTCATCATAAAATTTTCACACAATAAAAAAAAACAAATGCTGTGCTCAAATTATGTAGAAAACTCCATTCAAACTTTTGGAATCACTGTTTTATTCATTACTATAAAACCTTATTTTGTTGTAGGTGCATGATTCTCTTATGATGCCACTACTCCACAAGCTCACAGGTTTCCACTGATTAGTAGGAAGCTGTAAAAATAATATCCAAGCATTTTTATATGTACACACAATCATAAACAGAGCTGCATATGATGCCACAACAATTAAGAAATAGAATCGACACTGAGAAGCTGTACCAACATTACTATCCAGAGCATCTCACACTTGAAGTGTTGCTCAAATCTCAAGGTGGATAACTTCTCAAGACGTTCCTGTTCCCAAAAACCCTGAAATATTCAACAAAACATCTTTTTAAATATTTTTGAATATGACAGGTGACCAACGCTTGAATGGTACTGCATAAAGGCAAAGAGGGTAGAAGTTCATTTGAAGCATTTCAAGGTTTGAATTCAGGTAAAATATATAATACATAAGATTTTCTACATCTGTTTTACTCAATTTTGATCTGCACTGTTTCATTTACAGTATTTAACTGAGTTGAATAAAACCAATTAAACTACTTGTTACAAAAGTGACTGAAGCTGAACTGACAAATGTGGGGAGTTGAACCCCAATGTGCTGCAAAGACGATATATTTTCTCCTAAAAAGCCTAATTAGCCCAATTCAGTTACTTTTACTTCATTTTTTCTTTTTGAATAGGTTTTGTCTAAAAGTGTTGAGCTAATTAAACTGTATAGCTTAATGCTAAATATAATGTATAATGCTTAATGCTTATAGCCAAAGCATTTTCAAAAACATGCATCTCTGTGCCAAACACCTCATTCGATTCATTGTTGAGATGTAAATGTAAGTCATTCATAGTGGTTTGATGTGAAATCTTTCCTTGTAGAGAAGCTTAATGTCTCGGATTTCTTTACAGTGGTGTTGATAGGAACCAGGGGGCATGATGACTACAAAGTAAATGTAGCTACTTTATTTACTAAACAAAATGACAAGTTAGCACTTATATGTAATGTGGATAATGCTGAAAATGCTGTTTTCTTTGGGGACTATTTTGCACTGTAATGTACAGATCCACCTTAAAACTACATTTTAGGCCAAAGCTTTATTTCAAAACATTCATAAAACAACATCTCAGGCATCAGGTAGCATTTCAGGGAATAACCATCTGTGGGGAGCTATTAAAGGCATTAAACTCTTCAGATGTCATTGGCTCACGTATTCTGACGTGGTAAGACATGGTGAGTTTCTCTGGAACAGAGCATTTCACACCAAACCACTCTGAATGACTTTGTTTACATCTTAACCAGTGACTTATCAGAAATTGAAAAGAAAGACAGTGGAATTCCCCTTTAAAACAGTTAAAGCAGTTTCAGGTAGTGGAGTTACACGTAACACACGTTCCATCCACTACACCTACTCAGACCTGCTGTGTGAGAGAGAGAGAGAGAGAGAGAGAGAGAGAGAGAGAGAGAGTGTGAGAGAGAGAGAGAGAGAGAGAGAGAGAGAGAGAGAGAGAGAGAGTGAAAGAAAGATCATTTGTGGTACCTGCAGCAGTTCCTGTCAAATATGAGTTATGAGTTCAGTAGTGTGTGTGTGTGTGTGTGTGTGTGTGTGTGTGTGTGTGTGTGATGAATTGGTTCTGGTAGCTGCAGTAGTCGTTGGCACACATTTACCCAGCTATGTTAATAAGGCGTGAGGATCCGCTTTGGCGTGCAGCCAGATCACTCCCTGTTTTTGTCCACCCCCCCCCCTCTCTGCCCAGGGAAGTACTGATCTGAGCAGTTGAACTGAAAGCCAGGCAGATTTGAACAGCAGACCCGCTTCTGTAGAGTGCAATTTCAGCCATTTTTGTGTATTTGCTCCTTCATAGCTCTCTCTGAACAGCCTGCAGAACGCATTCAAAAACAAGTTGGTGAAAAAACTGAAAAGTCAAATTAACATATTTAACCCATACCCCCCAATGTTCTCAATAAGCCAAGTTTGATGTCTGAAGTTTGTTTCATTACTTTTGCACCAGAGTTATGAAGCTAATGAAAGCTTGGGTTTTACCAATTAACATCAAGCAAAGGACAGTTTCCATTTATGCCATAGGGAGCAGCAAATAATTAACATTACTACTCCATGAATCAACTGATTAACACATTGGACTTGATGTGAAGGTTTCGGTGCGTTGAATCTGCAAAAATCGATGTGGGAAAAGATTACAAAGACTAAACATTCTAATTTACCATTATAATTAAAGCTACACTATGTCTGATTAACCAACTAAATAGTGTTTCTTGTGTTATTTGCCAGCATGCAAGTGTGCTGTGGAAGACGTGTTTTGGAAAGTGTGTCTGGAGCCAGAGGATAAGCACGTGTGTGTTCAGTCCTTTGGGGAAAACGGTTCAGAAACAGCATCCCACTCCACACAGGCAGAGGCGAAGGGTCCCCGGTTTGTTTGGAAGGCCGATCAGAGCGACAGTAAACAATGTATTATCCAAGAATGCTAACTCTGAGTCTTACCAATCACAACACGGAATTAAACATGGCACTTGCGAAGCGAAGTTTGGCCGGAGACCGACAGGTGTTCTACAGATGTTGGGAGATGTAGCTTTGTTTTGTTTTTTTTTTCCCTCCATTCCTCTCTTTGCTAAGCTGTGTGAATGTTATGCTTATGCAGCCTGTAAACAGCACGGATGTATAATTACTTGTATGGGGAGGCCATCCATCAGTTGATGAAGTCATCTGTCAGTAGCAATACAAAAACAATCAAAGCTAAAGGAACCGCATACGTGTGTGTGCATGCGCGAGTGTGTGTGTGAGGCAGATCCAAATAACAGTACTTTGAGTTCATGTCGTTTCCATGCAACGAATGTACACACAAACACTAGAGCAAATAAACACTGCTCCTTCATGTGTTTATAAAGACTTAATGGACAACATCAGAGCTGTGTCCATCCTCAACAATGTACACACATACACCCTCACATCCAGGGTCAACAGATTTGCGCGCACACACACACACACACACACACACACACACACACACACACACACACACACACACTGGGGCACCTGTGGTGACAGTATGTGAAATTCTAATAAAAACAGAAAGCAGTGATTAGTAAACTTTGTTTGAACTGTATTAAATTGAAAACAGGACAAAACCTAATATTTGACACTTCACCTTATGGACTTTCATGCCTGCAACATGTTCCAAAAATGGGAGCTTGGTGGTAGGTGTAGTGTAGTGGTTAACACCTCTGCCTTTTACGCTGTAGACTGGGGTTCAATCCCCACCTGGGCAAACACCCTACACTATACCAATAAGAGTCCTTGGACAAGACTCCTAACACCTCCTTCCACTACCTGTGTAAAAATGATCAAATTGTAAGTCGCTCTGGATAAGAGCAACTGCCAAATATCGTAAATGTAAATTTACCACCTTATTATTGCTTGGGAATTGATTGAAATTTACACGTATTTATTTTTTTTGCCATTCATCCGTCATACAAGTCTTCAGTTGCACAAACTGAGCAGTGTGCCCATAGCAGTGTGCTCTCTGATCATGAAGCCATGCTGTTGTAACACGTAGAAAGTGGCTTGGTCTTGAAATAAGTGTCCCAGAAAAAGAAATTGTCTAGAAGGCAGCATATGTTGCTCCAAAATGTATATATATATATATATATCTTTCAGTATTAATGTTTCCTTCACCGATGCGCAAATTACCTATACCATGGGCACTAATACACCCCTATACTATAACCATACATGTGCAAATTACCAATACTGTTGGTGTTATGACACCCCTATACCAAAGCCTTACCTGGCTTTAGAATTTATGCTGGTAACAGTTTGGATAGTCCTTTTCATCTGCGGTGCAGAGAACACAACATCCATTATTTCGATGAACGGTCAGAAGAGTGTGCAATAGTCCATTTCGGATGGGTTTCAGCCCTGAGAAGTTGGTGGCGTTCAGTTATGGTTTTCAGTCTTGCCCTTTAATCACAGAGATTTCTCTAGATTCCTCGAATCCTTTGATGATGTTATGCACTGTAGAGGGCGAAATACCCTCGCTCACTGATGAACACTTATTAACCTGTTGGATTATTGGCTGACACTTTTTTGGCAAAATCCTTGCTCATAAAGGACTAGGCCTTTCCTGGACACTCCTTGTATGCCCAAGCATGACTGCATCACCTGTTAAATATGTTTTTCAAACATTTCACAAGGTTCTGAACATTTTAAAACATTAAATATGAGCATGTAATGCTTAACTGATGCTAAATGACCAAAGATATAAGATAAAATCAAATAATGGCTTTGCCAGATGTCCAATATCACCTAACACACTGCCCCCTTTTACCTAATGCATATAGGACATATTGCACATGCATACTTATACATATAATGTGATATATTACTATTACAAATAGATACTTGCATATATTATACATTTGGGACGTTACGTTTATGCAACTACATATACACTGTGTGCACAATTATTAGGCAAGTGAGTATTTTGACCATATTATCATTTTTAGGCATATTTTCTAACTCCAAGCTGGATAAACTTGAATGCTTAATGGATTTAAGCATAGCAGGTGATGTGTATCTGTGTAATGAGGGAGGTCAACACCCTATATCAAGGTGTGCATAATTATTAGGCAGCTTTTTTCTTTAGGCCAAAAAAGAGATTGAACTGACTCTGAAAAGTTAAAAATTACCAAAAGTCTCTCAGAGGGATGCAGCACTCTTGAATTTGCTAAGATATTGGGGCGTGATCACAAAAACATCAAACATTTTGTTGCAAATAGTCAACAGGGTCGCAAGAAACGTGCTGAGAAAAAAAGACACAAATTAACTGCCAAGGATTTGAGAAGAATCAAGCGTGAAGCTACCAGGAACCCATTATCTTCCAGTTCTGTCATATTCCAGAACTGCAACCTAGCTGGAGTGTCAAAAAGTACGAGATGTTCAGCGCTCAGAGACGTGGCCAAGGTAAGGAAGGCTGAAACCCGACCACCACTGAACAAGACACATAAGCTGAAGTGTCTAGACTGGTCCAAGAAGAATCTGAAGACAGATTTTTCAAAGGTTTTATGGACTGATGAAATGAGAGTGACTCTTGACGGACCAGATGGACGGTGGAGGTGGGGTACTGGTATGGGTTGGTATTATTAAAGATGAGCTGGTTGGACCTTTTTGGGTTGAAGATGGGCTCAAAATCAACTCCCAAGCCTACTGCCAGTTTTTAGAAGACACTTTCTTTAAGCAGTGGTACAGGAAGAATCTGCATCTTTCAAAAAGACCATGATTTTTATGCAGGACATGCTCCATCACATGCATCCAAGTACTCCTCTGCATGGCCAGCCAGTAAAGGCATTAAAGATAAAAAACTTATGACATGGCCCCCTTCCTCACCTGACCTGAACCCAACTGAGAACTTGTGGGCAATTCTTAAACGGGAGATTTACAGTGAAGGAAAACAGGACACCTCTCTGAACAGTGTCTGGGAGGCTGTGGTTGCTGCTGCACATAAAGTTGATTGTCAACAGATCAAGAAACTGACAGACTCCACGAATGGAAGGCTTATCACTGTTATTGAAAAGGAGGGTGTCTATATTGGTCACTAATTTTTTTTTTATTTCTCTGAAATGTTCATTTGAAAGCTTTGAGTTGTTTGTTTATAATTCTCACTTGAACAGATGAAAATAAAAAAGTCAGATGGGATAATGTGTGTTTCATTTAGCTGCATAATAATTCTGCACCATAATAGTTGCCCAATAAATGTGCACATATAGATATTCTCCTAAGAAAGACAAAACCTCACTTTTACTTTCTTAAACATTCATGTTTGAGGTTTATCAACATTTTGGATTAACTGAGAGCGCTGTAGATGGTCATTAATAAAAATAATCCTCAAAAATAAGACTTGCCTAATAACTGTGCACACAGTGTACATAATATATTGAATATACACATGACTCAATGTCGTGACATTGTATGAAAACCTGTGTGTGTGCGCGTTACTGTTGCAACTGGAAAAACCTTTCAAACACAACCACAGAAAAGGCATTTTGTTTGTGAATGTGAAGGCATTCCATACACACACACATGAGCACGTCTTCCCTTCGCCTGGCCCCCCAGCCCCTCTTGGAGGGCCTAAAGACTGCCGGTTCACTGGGCCCCCTGCCCTCCTACACAGTCTTGCTGAATTACAGCCACCACAAAGCCTCCATCTGCCTCAGTGCACAGTCAGTATATGGAGGAGCTGATCTGGGGTCAGTTTGGGCCTGTCACGTTCTAATGAATGCAGCTACATGGATGTGGGATTTTTCAAACAGGGTCAAGCCAGTGGGGCTGGAATGTCACATAACTGATAAATTAATTTCCGATGTGACCATGACAATGAGTTAAATGCAATAGTTGTCTTTTGGATGCCTGTCAAAGACTGAGCATTTGAATTCATAACATAGCACGTTAGGAGGGATGATCCAGAATCAGTTTAACTCTAAACTACAACATGACCAAGATAAGCATTTACAGTCTTGAAGCCTGAAATGTGAAGCTCGCTTCTTTAGCTTTGCAATGCAAGCTTCAAGGCTGATGTAGCTCACAAACAATAGAAGTTTATACCACCTCAATTAGCACTGCTAGTTTTCCTCAAACTGGGTCAGGTTGTTACATAATCTCAAACAGACTTGCTTACGTGGTTTCTGACACTGTATGGCACACTATATCTACGAACATGAAAAAGTATGTTGCGTAACTAAAAACTGTAATTCCAGCCACCTTGATCATTAATTTTGCCCTTACTTAATTTCTTCTCAGTGATGAAAAAGGTAGAGTGCGACTGACAAAACTGTGCATGAGCTGCAGCCTGCACATATAGAGTGGACCTTTCAAGCAGGTGGACTTCAGAGGTGGCCAGTCAGTGGCAGGAGATTTAAAGTCAACATGTATTTAAGGTATTTAACATGATAAATTATAAATATACAGTACTGTGCAAATGTTTTAGGCATCTTAGCAAATTTTTAAACAATTTTCCTCAGCAGTGGGTTTATCACAGTATACATTAGAATGAAGTCATATTCATAATTCAAAGAAACATAAAAACAATAAAGTAACAAGAATTTCTTGGGTCCATATTTTTCCTTGACACCTTCATAGCCTCCACAGACTTCTTAATATCATCAATTACACATTGAGCACAATTTACTGAAGCACGTTACTGATATATATATATATATATATATATATATATATATATATATATATATATATATGTGTGTGTGTGTGTGTGTGTGTGTGTGTATATATATATATATATATATATATATATATATATATATATACACCACTAATCCATATTCAGTTTGAGCTGTATGAATCCAGAAACTGTATGGATGAGAACAAAAGGCTATAATCAAGGAGTTGGGACAATTGTATATGACAAAAATTGGAGACTGCATTCATGTTCACCCTGCATTCACATGAAGAAAATAGTGTTATTAAATTGTTAAAATAAAGACATTCAGATAAAACTCATTATGTCCGGTCACATAACAAACAGCTATAACACAATCCACTGCATTTTAAACAGAACTGTATACGATTCATCGAGATGAAATGCACAAAATAACATGATTAATTACGACGAATCATTTGAAAACCCTAGTATTTATCATGTACAGTTTATGATCTTGGTGCATTTAGAAGTACATGACTTTACCACTACTCCACATTCAGTCTGACCTACTTATGATTTATGATGACGGAAGTTAGGGTATCAAGCTGAAGCCCTGGCGGCCTGCAGCGCCGCAGTTTAGCATTCAACACAGTGGATTCTACTTGATAATTCGCTAATGAGTTGAATCTGGTGTATCAGAGCAGAGAAAACACTAAGACGTATAGCTCTGCTGCCCTCGGGCCTGCAGTTCGAGCGGCCCGACTTAAGCTCATCCAGTGCTCTCCACTGCAATTAGCCTTAATTACGGCAGATCTAACCACAGACATTAAAACAAAGAGCCAGAGGGATCAACAGACACACACACGCCTGAATAAATCCCATCAAGCACTGACCACATCCTAGTTTCCATTCCTTTACCACAGAAGAACTTCTGTTATCCTCATCCCTCTCTGCCTCTCTCTCTCGTTCGCTCGCAGTCCGTCTCTACAATCTAAAAGCCTTCATGCTGTTGTCAAAGTTTAAAGGAATGATTCACCAGAGGATACTGACTGCTCTTCAGTGTTTTAAGTATTGTTGCTCTTAAAGTGCTGCATTGCTGGTGACTCATGACACAAAACTGCAAATAATTACAACCTCAACTCCAAAAAAGTCGGGGCAGTGTGAGAAATTCTAATAAAAAACAGAAAGCAGTGATTAGTTAATTCTGTTTGATCTGTACTAAAGTGAAAACAGCAAAAAAAAAAAATTGATGTTAAACTTTAGGAATCATTTTCTGTACATATACACCCAGTATGGATTTAATACTTGCAATATGTTCCAAAATTGTTGGGACAGGAGTATCTGTACCACTGTGTTATATCAACTCTCCTTTTAACAACACTTAATAATAAACATAAACTGATTTTGACAGCAGAATTTTTTGCCATTCTTCTGTTATAAAAGTATATACACTGCTCAAAAAAATAAAGGGAGCACTTAAACAACACAATATAACTCAAACTTCTGTGAAATCAAACTGTCCACTTAGGAAGCAACACTGATTAACAATCAATTTCACAGCTGTTGTGCAAATGGAACAGACAACAGGTGGAAATTACTGGCAATTAGCAAGACACACTCAATAAAGGAGTGGTTCTGCAGGTGGGGACCACAGACCACTTCTCAGTACCTTTCTGCTTTCTGGCTGATGTTTTGGTCACTTTTGAATGTTGGTGCCGCTTTCACACTCGTGGTAGCATGAGACGGACTCTACAACCCACACAAGTGGCTCAGGTAGGGCAGCTCATTCAGGATGGCACATCAATGCGAGCTGTGGCAAGAAGGTTTGCTGTGTCCAGAGGCTGGAGGCGCTACCAGGAGACGTGGAGGAGGCCGTAGGAGGGCAACAACCCAGCAACAGGACCGCTACCTCCGCCTTTGTGCAAGGAGGAACAGGAGGAGCACTGCCAGAGCCCTGCAAAATGACCTCCAGCAGGCCACAAATGTGCATGTGTCTGCACAAACGGTTAGAAACCAACTCCATGCGGATGGTATGAGGGCCCGACGTCCACAGATGGGGGTTGTGCTCACAGCCCAACACCGTGCAGGACTTGTGGTGCTTCTTTAAATACAGGTCAAAATATACTTAAAAATCACTGCTATTCTGTTATTATTGGCATTTCGCCTGCCTTTCCAACAATTTTGGAATTGGAATTTTTAGAACCACGAAAAAAATGCCAGAAAAAACGGGAAAAATAACCACCAGAAAAAAATGAATTGTATGTTGTACAGAACTTTAAATGACAGAGGAAGTGTAATGGGACAGATACAGGTTCGAGTAGCTGATCAATCAAATGATGGTAGGTAGATGAATCCAAATAAAACACAACTGTTTTCACACCAAAAGAAAAGGGAATGTAAGATTCCCAGCAGCAAGATTTTAAGGCCTAAACTTCTAAGTAGCTGTCTAGATATGCAGTGCCTTTCACCATCATTAGCACTCCCGGTGAACAAGAGCAAATCAGACTGTAAAAACATTCTTAATTGCTTCTCATTTCAATCTCTTATTCATCAAATATTAAAAACAAAATTTAAGTTACTTTAAGTACAATGCTATTTTATTTTAATGTTCATCTGAGCAATTAGGAGCAATTAAATGTCAGTCAAAACTTTCTGTTTCTCATGCTATTAATGTTGTTCACATGATGTTTGGCCTTAAAGATTTAATGTAGAGTACACCATAATGAGGTGACAGAAAACAGTCGGATAGCTCTCGCTTTAACCCTCAGCTGTCACCACAATAATTAAAGCATGTGTAATTTTATATTTACTGTGCCTCCCTCATACCTCAAAAAAGCACTATAGAGTTTCTAAACTTTTATGTGTTAGAAATTTTGATTTGAATTTGATAAATGGGCAATCCTGTTTTGCGTAAAGAAAACCCAGCTATTATGTGACATCGAAACATGTATAATGTAAGTCAACTGCATAACAAACGATAATTACTCTAGAGGGTTAAATCTGTAACCACCAATGATCTAACTCTGTCTGCAGGGGAAATGAAGTACCTCACAGGAACAATAACACCTTTAGTAGGCCACCTGTTTTATGGGAGAAGCCTCATAAAATCTTGGGCATGCTGCACATTTCAGTTTGCTTTAGGGGCATAAATGGCAAGACAAGGCTCTGCTGCCCAGCAACCCATACTGCCCACTCACAAACTCGGGTCTCTGTCTTACTCCAACATTTCATTTCTTTATATGTAATTATTACATCAATATTAGAAATATTTTCTCTCTACAGCTGTGTCATGTTGTCTTTCTCTGTCTGTCCTGTGTGTGCATCTGACTGTGTCACTGCAGTTACACTTAACATTTCTGAAAAGCACGGTATGGCCAAAAGTATGTGGACACCCCTCCTAATTATTGAGTTCAGGTGTTTCAGCCACACCCATTGCTATAATGTTTATAAAATTAAGCACATTGCCATGCAATCTCAAACAAGCAGCAGAATGGGTTGTACTGAAGAGGTCGGCTTAACTTTAGACGTGGCACAGTCATAGGATGGCACATTTGCCACAGAAATTTCTGCCCTGCTAGGTCTGCCCCAGTCAACTGTCAGTGCTATTATTGTGAAATGGAAGCATCTAGGAGCAACAACAGCTCAGCTACAAAGTGTTAGACCATATAAACTCACAGAGTGGGGCTAATGAGTAGTGCACAATGCATGAATATAGTAGCATCACTCAACAAGCTCCAAACGGCCTCCAGAAGCCACATTTGCACAAGAACTGTGTTGAAAGTGAACAAAAAGTTAAATGAAGAGGACAAAAGCTTAAGACCACTATTTGCAATGCTGAGTGTCGACTGGAGTGGTGAAAAGCACGCCACCGTTGGACACCGTTGGAGCAGGAGAAACATTATCTTGTATTTCATCATTGTTGGAACTTTTTATCATTAGCATGGTATAAACTACATCTGTAAATCATCACACACTTGCCTCAAACTGTGTAGAGCTGTTGAGTAACCTCAAATAGACTTGCTTGTGTGGTTTTCACAGTGTATGACAGATTGTTTTCTATAAAAATGGACAAAACACAGATACAACACTAATTTGAAAAACCTGCTTTTGACACCACCAATCATACAGCCTACATAAAAGAGCTGTCTGATAGAATTTACACCCACACCCATACCCCTCAGAGGCAGGGCAGAGCTTGATAGAAAACCAATCAGGAGAGAAAAGCCTTCTGTCACAACCGATCAGGGAATCTCTCATACATGCACACAATCATACATAGCTGTCTTTCCTTCGGTCTCACTCACTGAATAGCACTCTCAGAATTGATCGCACTGCACATGTGCATGGATACTTTTTAATCCAAAGCCGAGATGTAGGGTGCAATATATGCACCCCAAATATGTCGCTGCTATCAGAGGAAAAATCTTTCCGATTTTGACACAAATCAAAAAAACCTGTTGCTTTTTACATTGCGTGTAAATTTCATGATGATTGGAAGAAAATAACGTGAAAAATTCTGGTTCCATTGACTTACATTAAAAGAAGTACTTATATGTCCCACATGTAGGGTGGATTCAGGTCAAGTGTGACAGTATGTTAAAATACTATATTGCAAAAATAAAGTACTGTGTAAAAGTCAGTAAAGTTAGAAGTCATGCAAGTTCGTTTTCATGAAATATTCCTGATGAAATTAGATAGCAAACAATCCACTTGCATAAGGAATGGAAAGGTTTGCAGCAAATGGGACCACTAACAACTGAGCAAGACCTGGTGGACCACCAAAATTGTCACCATCATATAAACAGTACTTAAATCTTCCATCAAGAGAAAATTAAACTGCACTCTTGCTTCAGATCTGAAAAAATCCACAGGTGTTTCTGTCCATACTTTCATTGTTAGCAGAGAACCTCAGTGCTTTGGATTTGAAAGAATGAGTAGCTGTCAAGAAGGCCTTACTGAGAAAATACAATAGGCAAATCAAACAAAGAGGCTGCTGGTGTCCTCAGAACAATGGATTGACTAGAACAGAGACCAGACCTCAACATCAATGAATGTGTTTAGAAGTAGTCGGATCATGAGAAGCAGAAAACGCAGGTGTGGAAAAATATCCCTGCAGATTTCTTAGAAAAACTGAAAGCAAGTCTCCTGAACAGAATGGATGCTGTAATACATACTAAATATGGAAAAATATGATGATATATTTACTTGTTAAGGCTTCTGGGTACTTTTGTTATGTTCTCTGCTCTTTTCACTGACACTGTAAAATAAATACTTAATGGCTGTTTTGACTGGATATTAAATAAATGAATGGTGGGCTTTGACCTTTGTGTAGTATTGTGTAATACTTGGGTCTTGACATTGTACAAAAACAAACCTGTGACTGAGTGTGTTGCAACTGTTTAGAGCATTTTGACTGATGACCGAGAGGCTGATCCAGACCCAGCCAGCATTTCTGTCTCCCACAAAAACACTGGCTGCTGAATAATTTGAAACAACACAATTTGCCAACTTGAACACACACAAACACACACACACACACACACACACACACACACTCAAACTTAAGTTTCAAACAAACTCAATGCTAATGGTCTCAAAGCATGTGTAGTCACTAAGAAAGGGAAAGAGACATAAAAGAACATTTGCAAATCAAACAAAAAAGCTATTGTTTTCTTAGAACAATGGACTGGCTACTGTAGAGTCCAGACCTCAACATGACTGAAAATGAATGTGAAACAAACTTCTTACACTGAACTTTGGAGGTGTGGAAATATTCCTGCAGATTTCTTTGAAAAACTGAAAGAAAGTCTACTGAAAAGAATGAAAGCTGCAATAATGGTAAACGGTAGACACACCAAACAGTGTTAAATTCGGTTTTAGACTTAGCTGTTGAGGCATTTGTCCAATTTTTTGTTAAATAACTTGTATTTAATGGCTGTTTTGAATGGAAATGCAATAAATTATGAGTGGTCTCTGACATTTGCACTGTGCTGTGCTGTATGTTGCAGGCCTGAATGGCAAATCCATTATTTTACTTTATTAAATTAACCATAATTTGCTACATCTAGAAAGAATCAACTAAAAGTTGACGAATGTACCAAAACACCTTAATCTACTCTGTTTAAAATGACCTATATGTAATAATGCTATGCCCCACATGAATTGTACTAGGTGACATAAGGCATGGTGATATTTGGTTCATTTGTGGCTGCTCCAGCACATCCAATTCTTTTTGCCAATGCTTTACTTTTCAATTCTACTCATCTAAACACGTGTCAAGTAATGGGTGCACATTAAAGCAGCGGAATTCACTAATAAGAAGGAATGTCTGGATATTTTTGAACAAATGACAGACTTTTAGTAACAAAAAAAGACACATGGAGCATTACGAAGTAAGGACCATTTCTCAGTCCTAATTTTGTAGGTTTTTTCCTCCAGTTTCCTTGTCAGTACAAAGTGGGTACCGTTTCTCAGTCCTCACTTTGTGATTTTTCTCTGGTGTTCATACTTTCAGTCATTTCTGTCCAGAAAATATAACAAGTCCAGCAGAGAAATGCTAGTATATACACATGCACACACTCTAGTGCAGATCTGAGTGTCTAGACACAAAGGTATGTACATGGAGAGAATGTATGTGTGAATGTGTGTGTAAAAACATGGCCTCGTAAAGTAAGGGCATATTTGTCCTCGCTCTTTAATCAGGTGAATGAAAGCAGATTGTTCTGTCATTCTCTCTGCAGCGGAGGAGAGGAGTGAGGGATGGGATATTTACTAAACATGCCCACACTGGACTTGCCCAGGCAGACACACACAGACACACACACAGTGCCTGCTTCTCCATGTGGGTGTGTGTGTTCTCTCTTTTATTCGCTTTGTGGGGACATTTGGCTGATTCCAATGAGGAAAATGTAAATGCGCAGCTTTTCTTAGAAAAAAGTAAAAGATGTTAAAGCGGATCTTGCTGCTGATGTTGCAGCCCCATCAACATGGTTTCAGATGTTTAAAATGGTGTTTTAATAGTAAAGATATGCTACAGAAAAAGTAATGACCAGTGTTTAATTCAAGAAATATGCTTATAAATGAATACAACTTAATAGTAGATGAACACTCTTAAACCTCTGAGCTGCTGTCACTTTGAATTTACACACAAATTGGTCCCTATTCATCAAATTTTCATTAAAAAAGAGCTCGGATTTGACCGTCTTTAATGACGTACAAACGTGTCAAACATTTCATTCATGATGCTTTCGTAAGATGTGTAAACGAAGGGGTATTTGAGCACAAGTAATGAATGAAAATCAGTATGTGTAATCAGGTCCTAGCCTCATTTACATATCATTTACATACATTACACCCAAATTCATGCAGATGTTTTGGTAGGGAACCAAAAACAACACTAATCAGCAGCTAGTGAGCCAATGGCTGTATTTGTGGGCGGAGTTTGAACACTACTCCTCCTACCGACCAAATTTCACAATGTTAAAATTACGATAAGAATAAAATGAGAAATAAAGCTAAATGTATTAGTAATGTAAGTTATTTAAGAATGATGTACTTGTGTAGTGGGATTGTTTTCCTAAAATAACATATTTAAATACTATATAGTTTCAGTGTAAGAGATGAATGTACCAGCTGTTTGTAGTTTTTTGTTGTTCTTTTTTTGGTGGGGGGGGGCTTGTTACAACAGCGTGGCTTCGTAGCAAAAGAGTGCGGGTACTAGACTGGCCTGCCTGTAGTCCAGACCTGTCTCCCATTGAAAATGTGTGGCAAATTATGAAGCACAAAATACGAACACGGAGACCCCGGACTGTTGAGCAACTGAAGTTGTACATCAAGCAAGAATGGGAAAGAATTCCACCTACAAAGCTTCAACAATTAGTGTCCTCAGTTCCCAAACGCTTACTGAGTGTTGTTAAAAGGAAAGGTGATGTAACACAGTGGTAAACATGCACCCGTCCCAACTTCTTTGGAACGTGTTGCAGGCATCAAATTCAAAATGAGTCAATATTTGCAAAAAACAATAAAGTGTATCATTTGAACATTAAATATCTTGTCTTTGTAGTGTATTCAATTGAATATAGGTTGAAAAGGATTTGCAAATCATCGTATTCTGTTTCTATTTATGTTTTACACAACGTCCCTACTTCATTGGAATTGGGGTTGTAATTTGGCTCAAACATGCCTCTTGGTCCTCTTTAGCAAAGTATTAGAGCAATTTGAGGGTGGGTTTTAGAGCTTGTGTGCCTTTGTTAGTGGTGCATTTAACAAAAATCTAGCACAAAAAGTTCAACAAGTTGTCCCCAGATGTTTAATCTCATTACAAGATCATGTCCAGCCCTGCAAGAATAATGCAATAGTGAAACAGTTCGTCTGTATTTTGCCATGAGTCCTGCTATTGAATAATTTCTGGTCAAACTGTACTGTTATTATATGCTGAACAAATGAATGAAAGAATGGAGCAAGCAGCCAAAGTTTAAGAGACTGCTTTACTACAGCAAACTGTAAATGAAAAATATTTTTGTAAAATTCTAATGTAATTTATTAAAGTTTAATGGATTAATCCTTGTTTGAATTTCCTAAACATAAAAACCCTGTTAGATTTCCTTTCCAGTAGAGTTTCTAAATTAAGACAGGCAGTAGCTTGGACGACTCTTTAATGGGTCCTTGAGTGCCAAAGGGGCATTCCTTCTACTTCCTCTCTATAAAACACATACATAACCTCCACAGCCAAAAGACACATGACAGTGAATACATTGACAGACACACACACACACACACACACACGCACGCACACACACACATGCACGCACTCTGGGGTTTCATAATTCAATAGGAAAAATTCAATTTGTGCAGTGTGTCATTCAGACCATGGTGTAGCTGCTTCATAAAACTGCAGTACACTCCAAACCCTCATCTTCCTTTACCATCCATCATCCTGACACACACACACACACACACACACACACACACTCACACACACAGGTAAAGCCAGCCCTCCATAGCAGGGCAGCTAATAAACTCAACAAATTATAACATACACAAGCTACAGTGCTAAAACAGCAATAAATCCAAAGCTCAACAACAGGTCCTCAGTTTTCACCGACAACACCGCAGTATGGACCAATAGCAACACGCATCAAGGCCATGTACATTAAGCAGACTATGACAGAGTGTGCAGAAATTCAGTTAGGCCTGCTAACATTGTTTTATACACAATCAGCATTAGTGCATACTAAGATATCATGAAAATTTACCAAAAATTTACTATTCTCTTTATTCCAAATGCATTCCAGCAGCAAATAGATGTTTGGTGTTTGAAGTTTCGCACTGGCAAAGATGTTCTTTACTAGAACCCTTTCTTCCCTCTATCCCCACAACATTTCCTGAGCCACTGGCAGCCAGACAATCCCAGATCCACCTTCCTGCTTTACAGCTGGCACAGTGTTCTTTTCATCAAATGCTGCTCCTTTTTTCCTCTAAACATACCTTTATCGCTTGCCCATTTGTGTTTCAGCAGACCACAGCACTTGATTCCAAAATACATCTGGTTTATCTAAGTAATGAGTTGCCTACTTCAGATCTTGGCTGTTGTGATTAGACAAAAAAAGGTCCCCACACCTGGGAATTCCTACTTGGAAAGCTGGGAAGATCTGAACCATTACAGCATTAGACACCATGACAATGATATTGCTGAATGTAACAAATTGGGAAAAAAATATTAAATGTGGCATGTGCACAAGTTCGAACACCCTATTGGTCAGTACTCAATAAGGCTTTGGCTGAAATCACAGCCTCTAAAAATATCTTGTAGGCAGTCTTTCTCTTCTTGATTTAGGATTTTTCTACCCCACTTTTCCTTGCAGGACACTTCTAACTCAGAAATATTCTTAGGCTGCCTTGCCTTTACACCAATTTTAAGATGTGCCCAAAGGTTTCAAATGATATGCAAGTCTCGGGATGATGAAAGCCATTTCAAAACTTTATCCTAACATTATCCTCTTGCATTATTCAAGCTCTTTTCATTTTCAGTTTCTTTACTGACTGTGGGACACTAGCTTCCAAGATTTGTTGATATCTGGTCAATGTAATTTCAAGGCATAATAAATCAACCACCATTCTTAAGAGTTTGCAATGTCGGAACAGTTGGAAATTCCATGCTATAAAATTCCGACATACTTCCCAGTTAAGTTGAACACAACATAATATCTCACCAATTAGAATTAAACCAGTGCCTAAACCACTGGACACTAGTCAGAATTGTTCATGGTGGTGGTGATAGGAACCAGAACCAAAGCATTTAATAGCTCTCTAAGTTCCCTCTCAGAAAGCAATTAGACAAAATGGTTATGAATACTTCATCTGATGTATATTGTTTTATGGTAACATTTTGAGAAGTTATCACAATTTTGCACCATTTCATTTCTACCTCTCATGTTCTACCTCTCATGATCGACCAATCATGTTAACATTTCCAAAAGGTGGGACCTATTTCATAGGAAAAACGGCACTCTAGACATTCTGGAAGTTCTAGATACGTGGCTGACTTAATACAGCAGCTAATCAGTGGCTTGCTAAAGCTACAAAAGTTTTACACTGTAAAACTACAAGATAAACCATCATCCAGAACTTTTTCAAATTTTCCATTCCACCTTAAATGACACAGCAGTTGCAATCAAATACAAACTATTTTTTCCGTTGTGCTGCATTTCTTACATTCTTGTGTCTAAATGCGCCAGAATGTAACTGCTGTATTATTTAAGGTGGAATGGGATATTCAAATAAGATGGTAACTACCAGCCTCATGGAAAAGCGTTCATGCAAAATGCTGTTTTCTTAGCACTAACAAACAACCAGAATCCTAGCAGAAGGTCTCGTTATTGCTGAAGTGGGATTTTTCCTCATGTATTGACTGAGTTTTGACAGGTACTACCCAAACTGAAGGTTCTAATGGTTCACCACTGGGCTTCAAAGTAAAATTCCGATAACGTGACAACCCCATATCATCTCTGTGGCATACATATAAATAATACTTAAAAGATTTACACTTTAACACGTGAAATCAAACAAAGAGCCAGGCGGAGGCAAGCTCATTGAAAAACAAATGTTTTCGCACCTGCTTGAAAGCAAGGTCATTAAAAATAATGATAATGAAAGGACAAAAAAGTGACAAGTGAAAGACATAAAGTGAGGCAGAAGCCCGGGGGCTCTTCAGCAGCCCACTCTAAACTCATTAAAAATCTTCACCTCTGACCTCTCCGCGCCTCTGCCCAATACAGCAACACGCCCAACACCAGACAAGCCAAAATAAGCTGGACGCCTTGGGGGCTGTAGGGCTGGAAGGCTGGTCCACCCAGAGCCAAGCCTGCTGAACCATGACCAGCTTTAAGATTTTAAGATGCAAATGAAAGCGATTACATTGACAAGGTGAACTGTGTAGACAGAAATGTCTACATGAGGACTAGAATCAGGATCAGGCTCATTCTTACAGTCGAGAATATGGCATGAACTAATGGCAATTTTATTCAAACACATATGCTTTAAGGTTGTATGACCCTTGCAGTCTTTTCAGAGCAACTTCACCATTTCTGCCATCTTTCATTCCTTCCAGTGGCCAGCTTTTGCCCAAATGTCTGCTTTTTGGTTGATGGACTATTCTGAATTACTTTAATATACACTAATACATCTATGAGTGAAAATAAATGTGCAACAATATATAGTAAAAATGCATTGCAATAATTGTTTCAAATGATTTTAAATGGCCCATGTCATGGAAACATTTATTTATTTATTTTTGAAGTTCACACAATTCATACATGGAAACTGAGCTGCAAAAACTGCCCATTTTAAAATCACTGCTTTTGTGAGGTCAAAAAACAAACAAACCCAAAAAGACACATAGTTTTACATTTACACAACAGGCAGTGCCTTACACTGAAGTTATAAGGGGTGCCTCTTTTAAATACTAATTAATTGGGCTGCTATTATAAAGCAGTGATTGTATCAAGTATGATTTATAATGTATTACAAATATACTATATATATATATATATATATATATATATATATATATATATATATATATATATACACCCAAAACAATAACTTTACAGAAGGCAAACCCTGCTTTATTTTTAATGTAAGTCAATGGAACCAGACATTTTTCCTAGTCATTTTGGGCTTTTTTTGCTTTTGGCCCACTGTTCATGAAATTTGCACACAATGTAAAGGGCAACAGGCATTTTTAAATAATGTCAAAAATGCAAAAATGTGAAAAAATCGAAATATGAGGTCTTCTTCCGACAGAAATAAAATATGATGTTAGTAAAAGTTAGTAAAACGGAATGCTGCTGATGATTTAGATTATTTGGAAAACTGTACAACATTGAGAATGAAGTTAGAATAAAATGTATATGCAGACTGATACACAACTGAAAAGTCCTGAAATCTCATTGGTAAAAATAACTATGGACAGAAGCTTTCTACAGTATATTGTTTCTCAATCGTCTTTGACAAAAACCTTTGTACTGAATAACACAGAATGAATAAAGATGGTAAATAATAGTGTATTAACCATCGGGTGACTACTTTATAATATACACTGTGTTGCTGTACGTTATTACTGAATAAAATAACTAGAACTCTTTAATAACATGACAACATCACCAACAGATGCACAACACAGTCACTGAGATACACAGTAATTCCTTTAAAGTACAATTACTGCCTTTCTGTGTGTCCGTCTGTCTCTCCATCTGTCTGTCTGATCTCTCATTACACCCTGTCCAGGCTTGATCGTAAAGTCTAGCATGAGAAGCATCTCTTTTGTTAAGGCTTTCCTCCTTCTGCTGATGACAACACACCACAATTACTGTATTAAGTGGCCAGAGGTGAGAGTGAGGGAGGAGAGGAAAGGAGGGAGGAAAGAAAAGAAGAAGGCCTAGGGAAAGCTGCTGTCAGTAGAATCCGAACCTTGTCAAAGAGGAGCTGGTTTAACAAGCTTGTGCCCACAGGCTGACAGTTCCTCCACCTTCCGCAGGAAGAGCAGAGTGTCAGGAATGCAATTAAAGGTTCTCCCCGCATGTGTGCAGATAGTTAGAACAGGAAAAACATCTCCAAACCCTTCTATCAGGTTCTCTGCTTTGTTTGCTTGTTTGAGCATAGTTTTACAACAACCATCTTTGGCAATAGCTCACAATGATATTAACGATAAATACGTAATTTCTTTTGCTACTTAATTGCTACTAATTTACATATTTATGCCAACATAACAGCAGATGGATTTTCTTTTATAATAATATTACCCACATGTTGTTCTTTTCTACTTGTTAGCTTTAAATATTTCAAACAAATGTCCTTGCATCTTTGCCATTATAGCATTCAGCCAATAACCATGCAAGTCTTTCTAGAACTCCAAATGTAACCATGAAAATTGTTATAGTGTAACCTGAAAATATGTGCAGCACAAACATAAAAAGTAGATGTAGCATAACAATGGAAATGGGTGTAGCATTAACATGAAATAGGTGTAGTGTAACCATGCAAATTGACTTAGCATAACCAGGCAAATGAGTGTCGTGTTTTGCATGGCAAAAAAAAGTCTAACCATGTAAAAGGGTGAAGTGTAGCCATGCAAATGAGTGTAACATAACCTTACAAATGGGTGTAATATAAGCAAGAAAATGGGCGTAACGTAACCATGCAAGTGGGCTTAGCACAACCACACAACTGGCTAACACACCCATGGAAAAGGTTGTAATGTTTGTATGTAAATGTGTGTAATAACTATGCAAATGGGTTTATTTTACTCGTATAAATAGCCATGAAAATTAGAGTAGTGATGGGGTCGGCAACCCAAATTTTAAGAAGAGACATATTTTTTTAACAAAAATCTAACCACTTTGGGAGCCACATTTTATGTCCATATTACCATCTTGGCTGCAAATATGTCTCAGTATGTGCTAATGCAATGGTTAATTAAAAAAATAATAAGAATTTTTTTTTACCTAAAAAATTTTAAATAAACTTACGTTGCAGACTTACTTTGCCCTGCTTTAAGCTTTAGCTCAGTTGTAGCCACTTTTCTCGCATCTCTGGCAGGAACCTCTTCCGCAAAAGTAGAACAGTTTCTTGTAAAAAATCTCTTAATGTTTGACTTTTCATGAGGCTGAAGTCAGCTTCTCATTCACAGCTTCTTGTTTGAATTTTCACATTCCACGTTAAATGGAATGGGAAAATTCAAACGAGAAGGTAGCGAATGAGAAGCTAACTACTCAGGTTTATGACAGTGTCTTGACGCAGATGAAACATATCACAAAGCCAGCTGAATGCAATGCAGATTAAGTCCAATCGACTTCAAATTATCGATGTTTGTTTCAAATCTTTCTCTTTGCTGTTTCGTTAACTACTAACTAGGCAACACTGTTATCTGCGTTGCTATGTGACCAGTGGTCTGCGCACCAATCAGGGTTAAAAGTTGGTGAATTAGCAGTTATGTATTAAGTCTAGTGTTTAAGACCATTTATTGTGAAAACTGTGATAAGACTGTGTGTTGAATGATCAGCAGAGCTTTATTGTTACTGTAAAGAAGAATTGTTATTTTTACCAAAAAATCTAGTTCTGCTGTGCAGCTGCAACAGGGCAATAAAAACTAAGCCATGAAAATGGCTGTTGTGTAACAATACAGTTGGGTGTAGTGTGGTCATGTAATGGGTACAGTGTAACCACACAAATGTGTGTAGAATAATTGTGCCAATCGGTGCATGGTAACGATGTGTAGTGTAACCATGTAAATGGTTGTAACATAATCATGCAAATGAGTGTAGAGTAACCATGCAAATTGGTGGATCATAGGCAGTGCAAATAGGTGTAATGTAACCATGCAAATGGGTTATTCATATGTTAATGGTACAGATTGTTAAGTAAGTCTTAAAATAGCATATTAAGCAATTTTCCCCAAAACTTCTACTTAACAGTTAACTAGATTTTCAGAAGCATTACAAGTGAAAACTATGCTTATGCACTCATATATTCAGAATGGTGCTGCAACTACTAATTAATTCTGCAACTGATTAATTTACTTACTTTTTTTTAAGTAGTTGGCCCAACCATTGTGCGTTCTACCATTTCCTCTCATTTGCCCCATCATACTACATCATACACTATTCTTCTTTTACAGCACACTGAAACAACACACTTGCTGTACTGTGTTCCAGCCTCTCAGAATGGCCATGTTTATCACATGAACATTGTAGAGCACTAAACAGACCTTTAAGAAAGTTATGTTGAGCTTACTCCATACTGGCTTCAACTGGATTCAACCAATCAATGCAGCCCTAACTCAAAACATCTGTAGGTACACTGATAAGTAACTCTATCAAGGCTTATTGTTTTGTCTGGCATTATAGAAATGTCATTAATACTGAGCTAAATACAAAATAATGTAAAGCAACAATGCTCTGAGAACATAGTCATTGCAAGAGAAAGAGTCAACAGAGCTATAAGTGTACAATAAAAAGTGTGTGGTTACCTCTGTATGTGTTTGTATACACAACACTGTGCAAAGGTCAGAGACCACCGTTCATTTATTTAACTTTCAGTCAAACAGCCATTATGTACAAATTACTCTTTCCACTTGCACAAGAAAATGGAAAGTCAATGCAAAATTAGTGAAAACACAGGAGTTTCCAAAACTGGAGTTCAAAAATTGACTATAGTGATACAAAGAAAATGGGACTTCTAACAATATAATACAAGACCTGGTAGCCCCCCAAAACTGTCTGCATCAGATAAACAGACCATAAAGCTTTCATCTTTGGAAGAGAGAACAAAGTTGCCTGAGATCTAAAAGAATCGACAGGTGTTTCTGTCCATCCTTCCACTGTGAGAAGACAACTCAATGCTAGGTGTCTGAAAAGATCTAGCTGTCAATAAGCCTCACTGAGAAAAGGAAATAGAGAAATCAAGCGAAGAAGCCGCTGGTGTCCTCAAAACAATGGGCTGGTCACTTCAGAGTCCAGACCTCAACATCAATAAAAGTGTTTAGAGGTACTTGGATCACGAGAAGCAGAAAATGCAACCAACTCCTAAGACTGAACTTAGGAGGTGCGGTAAAACATCACTGCAGAGTGAGTCTCTTGAAAAGAATTGAAGCTGTAATACATACTAAACAGTGAAAAAGGTGATGAGGCATTTAGTTGTTGAGGCTTCTTGGTAATTTTGTTATGTTCTCTGCTTTTTTCACCGACACTGTAAAATAAATACTTAATGGCTGTTTTGAGCGGATATTAAATAAATGAAGGGTGGTCTCTGGCTGTTATGTAGTACTGCATAATTCATGGGACTTGATATAGTAAAAAACACAAACCTGTGACTGTGAGTGTGTCGCAACTGTTTATAGCATGTTTCCTGTGTATTTGCAGTTCTTTGACTGATGACCGAGTGGTTGATCCGGACCCAGCCGGACGAGACTTGGAGCATTTCTGTCTCGCACAAAAACAGTGGCTGCTGAGTCATTTGTAACAACACAATTCTCCAACTTAAACACACACAAATGCACACTCTCTTTCTTCCACACCGTCACTCTGCTCTCATACACACAAAGACACAAAGACGGACAATGGGGCATTTGTGTATGAGGTAAGAATCACGAGGATGCGGACAAGCCATCAGGAAAAGAAAACAACTCACTCTCTCACATACAAACAGACATTTTCTATGGTATCCATGCATATGAATGGCATAAAACTGGACCACTTATTCCCTGAGAGTCGCTCTTATCGCACTGAACATGCCAGACTTTGACACCTTGTCCTAACAGCAAACGACATGAGTGAGCGACAGTTAAAATGACAAAACCAAAACACATTTTAATCAAACAGCTGCTGAAGGTGTCACTCTGGTTTTGATGGACGTCCTGTTTCTGTTTTTTGACGTATTACATCATACTGCTGTGATTTCCACTTTAAACAAAAAATTAGGGATAGACCAATACCTCTTCTTAGCCCTTCCAAAATGTGTTGTGTAATGCAAAAAAGCACCTGGTGGTTATTTGGCAACAGGTTAGTAACATGACTGGGTGTAAAAAATCCAGAAATACAACAAGAAATGTTGCTGCATCCAGAAATACAAGATAAAACACTAAAAAGGCAAAGAAGAAATCGTATCTAAACAGGATCCAAAAACACCACCACCTTCTCTGGGCCCAAGCTCATTTAACATGGACTGAGGTGAACTGGAAGTGTCAGTATTCATGATGGTACAGGGGTGCATTAGTGTACATTTCTTTGGTGACTGGCACATCTGTGAAAGCACCATTAATGCTGAAAGATACATACATGTTTTGGCAACATATGCTGCCATTCAAATTACGTCTTTTTCAGGGAAGGCCTTACATATTTCAGTAAGACAATGCCAAACCACATTCTGCATGTATTACAGCAGCATGGCTCTATATTAAAAGAGTCCGGGTGCTAAACTGGCCTGCCAGCAGTACAGTCCAGTTGTTTCACTGGTTGTCACCCAGTAAAAACAGTTGGAGGGTTATGAAATGAAAAATACAACAAAAGAGCCCCAGAACTGTTGAGCAGCTGAAATCCTATATCGAACAAGAATGGGGAAAACATCTTTTAAAGCAGCAGTCGGTCTCCTCAGTTCCCAAACGCTGTTGTTAAAAGAAGAGGTGATGAAACACACTGGTAAACCTGCTCCTGTGACAACACTTTTGGAATATGTTGTTGGCATCAAATTCAAAATGGGCACAGCTTCTCAGTTTCAACATTTGATATGTTGTTTTTGTAGTATTTTCCTTTGAAATTATGGTCTACATGATTTGCATATCATTGCATTCTATTTTTATTTACATTTTGCACAGTGTCCCAACTTTTTTTGGAAAAATAAGGTGTATTTCACAAATTTGCCCTGTCATTTGTCTCGGTGTCCCGTACACTCGCACTTACATTTACAAGTGTCAGACTCTGATGTTTTGAAGCTGTATTGAAGCTACAGGCTGCCACACCCTGCTGCTGTGTGAAACAGCTGACTGATGGACACACAATGCAGATGGGGCTAGTGGACACACTAGCCTGGCTAGCGAACTGCTATGCTAGCCAAGGATATCATTACCCCAAGAGACAGTATATCTCCCTAATGATTAGATTCCCTCAATAACAACCTGGACTCTGAGTTAATGTATACTGTTACTGACTACAGTATACATTAACTCAGTATACACTGACTACAGTATACAGATTTTTGTTGGCCTAAATAAAAAAGCTACAGCCAATGTAAAAACACATTGAAATGGTTTCCTAATCAAAAAGATACAAAAAAGCAAACAAACAAAATGCCCAAAAAATTTCCAAGAAAAGGAGTGTGATGAGAGCTGTACAAAACCCTCTGTTGTGCCACCCCACAACGTTCATGACCTCTCACCTCTGCCCCTGAGTAGCGCTCTGTGCGGGTCACAAGATCATCCAGGTGCACGCTGGGATGGACAGGCATGTTACGGAACTGCAGGGTGAAAATTTCCCTCCTGGTGGCAGCGTCCGGGAGAGGCACATACACAATCCGGTCCAAACGGCCTGGCCGCATCAGAGCCTTAGAGGAAGAGAAAGGGAGAGAGAGAGAGAGAGACTGACTTACTTAGGATCTACAAATTACAATTATTAAGTACATCACAATTATTAAGTACTAAAAAAACATTTTTTATACATATATATATATATATATATATATATATATATATATATATATATATATATATATATATATATGTGTGTGTGTGTGTGTGTGTGTGTGTGTGTGTACACGTATATATGTGTGTACAAAACGTACAAAAAACACACACACATATATATATATATACATACATACATACACACACACACACACACACACATATATACATATATATATATATATATATATATATATATATATATATATATATATATATATATATACATATATATATATATATACACACACACACACACACACATATATATATATACACGTGTATACACACACACACACACACACACACACACACACACACACACACACACACACACACACACATTTCATTTCAGCACTCCAGAAAGCAGGCATTTCTGTTTTAAGCTGCTCTCACAATGTAAAAATGCATTTGGGGGTCGGGCATGAGATTCTTGCCCTTTTGCCCTCAGACTGTGTAAGTGCCCTCCTGGTTGGCTTGTATAATAACGGTGTTTTACATAGCCACTCTTCCAAATTCACTTTTCAAGGCTCAGCTCAGCCTTGGCCCAAAAACAGAGCTAGTAGGTTGGTCAGCTTCATCACTAAAACATACTGGAAAAATAAAATGTGTCGCAACTTAGTTACATCAAATTTTATGTTTTTTTCCCCCAGTAAGTTAAATTCACCTAATCAACAGCCATATTATATTTTGCAGAAGGGTGTCTCTGTAGAGACACTGTATTTTCACTTGGAAAATCTAGACTTAGAAAACTTGACCAGGGCCCTGTTAAGTGTAATTCATGCGCATGGGCCATGGCCATATAGAGCAATATGAAGCTTTGCCAACACTTCACTGAAGTAGAACAAATGTTAAGAGATTTAGGAAGTTTTGCAGTAGTTTCATCTGCAAAAAGTCTCTCTGATATCGATGTTATGAATTTCACCGACACGCATAAGGTCAGAGGTCACACTGCATCAGCCAGACAGTGAAAACAACTCCAGGAAGCGAAGAGGAAGTCGTTGCTGCTCCCTCTCAGTGAGAGGTCACCCCCCTCCCCCGTAACACTTGGTCTGTGCCAGCCCCCATTCCCCTTTCATATCCTGCAGAAGAGTCCAAGCCTGTCCAGGGAAGGATCGCTCCTTCTTACTCTGAACATCTGCCACCAGTTCTCATCCAGTGTATTAAAGAACAGGCTGGATCAGTGACCAGAACACATTTATAACAACGGTGTGTCCAGGGTGGACTGATCAAGCACTTTGGAACACGTTGAAAAAACAATGCCATAGGGTACACATGCATCTGTCTTTTAAGGCCAAAATGTCCTGCCTTTGTTGGAACACCAGAGAATAAAAGAACCAACAAAATAATCCCCGCTGTAACATTACAGTGGAGTAGTGGACCTGCGTTCTCTGGAGTGATTGAGCACCAGTCAGTACTGCTGGGATGAGTTGGCGTGCAGTTGGAGGAGATTAGATATAAGGTCATTCTGTTGACAAAGAAGGGGAAAAGTCCAAGGAAAATAAATGGAAAAAACAGAGGTTTCCAAATCTAGAGTTCAAAACAATGATTTAAAGATACTGAGAAAATGGGACTTCCTCCAACCACCTGCAAGATCTGGTAGACCACCAAAACTAACTAATCAGCTTTCATCTTTGAGAGAGGGGAGAAAATTAAGTTCCACTCTTGCTTCAGGCCTGACAAACTCCACAGGTGTTTCTGTCTGTCCTTCCACTGTGAGAAGACAATGCAACACTATGGGTCTGAAAGGATGTTTAGCTGTCAAGAAGTTGGTTACTGTGAAAACAGACAAAAAGGAGTTGTGCTCACTAGAACACCAACACTGTTAAGTCAGGTTTTATGGACTGATTTTAAGATTTAAGATAAAATAGTTTATACGATTTTAACTGAAATAGTAATAAGCAGGAAGAGAGATTGCATCTCTAGTCTCATGGCCACATTGTTTTGAAGTAAAAGTGTCCTGAAGTATGAAAATCAGCATGGAACATTAAGAATCGTCCCTACCCTACTGAAACACATATTTTCTTCAGTTAAGTCAACTTTTTGTGTTCAAAACTAGCTAAAATTGTCACTATCAAAACATCTGGTGAACTTTGTTGAAGTGTTTTGGTTGTTTTATTAGTCACAAAATGAAATGTTCAATCATTTGTTTCAATGAAATAAACATAATTAGTAAAAGGTCATTCAAGGCAACTCTGGGTGTTGAACTCCACTGACCCAGTGAATACACACACACCCACACCCACACCCACACACACCCACATCCACACCCACACGCATACATACATTTTATACACACACACACGCACACACACGCACACACACACACACACACACACACATATATATATATATATATATATATATATATATATATATATATATATATATATATATATGCGCACACACACACCTACCTGTGTGACCCCAAGCAGGTTGTCACTTGACAGAGACATGTGTAAAAATGTAAAGTCACTCATCATATCTTACACATGTATACACTGTAGACAGACACATACATATACACACTCACTCACAGAGCAGACCCTCTTCTGTCAACAAACTCAGAATGTGGGGGTTCGTGTTGTGAAAGTGCTCGTCAACACTTGTCTAACATGCCAGGAAAAGGCAAAACACACACACACACACAAACACACACACACACACCGGATCCTGCGGAATAAGAAAAGTGTGTGTATCAGTGTTGCGTGTTATGAAGTGATGAATGTCCTGCTTTTACAGAGAAAGAAAAAAAAACATCTCCGTAGCCTCAGGCCTTTCAGATGAGTTTAACAGCTCTCAGCAGCATCTGTGTGTGTGTGTGTGTGCAGATGGGTTAGTAACTAAGACCTCTGAGATGTGTGTGTCAGTGATAATGTGTGTGTGTTCGTTTGGAGGGTCACTGGGTTTATGATGGCATTTGTTTCAAACACAGAGAAACACAGGAAGAGAACCTCATGCATGTGCGCTCACACACACACACACACACACACACACACACACACACATGCATGCACACAAATTACAACCCCAATTTCCAATGAAGTTGGGACGTTGTGTAAAACAAATAAAAACAGAACACAATGATTCGCAAATCCTTTTCAACCTATATTCAATTGAATACACTACAAAGACAAGATATTTAATGTTCAAATGATAAACTTTATTGTTTTTTGCAAATACTGACTCATTTTGAATTTGCAAATCGTCCCTACTTCATTGGAATTGGGGTTGTAGGAACACAGACTGGCAAATTCTTTTCACCGACAAGTGGCCGTCATTACTTGACGATTAACTGCCTGGCCAGGCTTATTTCAAAGATGTGACAAATTTGTGTCAAATCTGATTTGAAGCCGCTATAATAAAACACGTTATTTGTCTGCGTCACATAACATCATTGTATGACCACACTGCTGTTTTCATGATCAGATAAGGCCTATCTAGAGGAATGAATTACCTACTGCACCCAAAGCATACATATGGCGTCACATCTAATCCAAAATTCGGAAGTGAGCAAAACAGCTCTCACGTGAGGAAAACTACTCTTGAGCATGAGGAAAACCCCTCGTGTACTGCTGGACTATGAAGGTCTTCTTCTAGAGTGAAAGTCCTGTTCTCGTTTTTTATATGCGGCAAAAGCTCTGATGACCACTGACAGCCAGCCAATCACAACACAGTTCCAGAAGTCAGTAGTTGGGATGTTGGGATCTGTCCATAGCTGTGAAAAATTAAGTGAGCAGAAGTTTAATAGCGAGCCTAAAGAATAGTAGAAAGTTGGGCTCAAGGGTGGTTTTCCTCACGCAAGTGTTTTGCTCGTGCGCAAGAGTAGTTTTCCTCTTGCAACAGCGGAGTTCCTAGCTTGTACATTTTTAACTGGATTTGATGGCGTACATACAATTCATAATATTATGCAACTGAAATGATAAACCTGCCTATTCAAATAGTAACTGTTGTTTATTTAACTGCTTACATGCCTAATTCCAAAATTGGGACAGTAGTCGAAATGCAAAAAAACAGAAAACAGGTGATTAATAAATCTACTTTGCCCTGTACTTCAACAAAAACAGGACAAAGACAAGATGATTAATGTTTTATCTTAGCAATATTTTTTATTTTTTTACACATCTGCTCATTCTGAAATTGATGGAAGTTGGAACAGGCAATTTAAGTACAGAAACACAACCAGGAATGGCTCAAGCTTTCAAAGGGGTCTATCTGTGCACGTGCCTAGTGCATAAATCCTATCTAAAAATATTCCTAATACTTAAGACATATGAAATGACCAGGTGTAAACAGGGTCTGTGAGCCCCTTCAAACTGAACACGTCATGCACAGACACACAAAAACTCGGGTTTAAAAAAACAGAGGCAGGATGTGGGCAAGTGTGTGTATGACATCAGCTGAACAGATCGGAACCTATTAAAACAATCCATCTGTTCTGAAAGAGAAACAAATAGCGCACTCACTCACTAACACACTCACCAACATCTCGGTTTCTCTCAGTCCCTCTCTCTTCCCAACACCATCTCTCCATCTCTCCCTCTCCTCCATCTCTTTGGCCATTGGCAGACCATGTCCTCTAGAAGAGCCTTTACTCTCTGCTTCTCTCCTGACCAATAAAACTCATTCTTTGTATTTTTTAACCTTTAATATCTGCAAACAACTCAAAAATACAATTACATAGAGCTGCACATAGCAGACTATTGTTAAGTTTAAGATGAATTATTTTTATAGAAAATAAGCTGTATGAACTTCTAAGTAATCTAAGTAACCCATTTCCACTCCAACTTAAGCCTCAGGTACGTGACTTTGAATGTCCTAACAGATTACAAAAAACTGGCCACAATATCCAACTCTTTTCTGCAGATTTTTTGAGTGACTGAAATATTGAGGATCACGCATTAAATGAAGGAGGAACACACACTACTCAATTTGTTGCGTTGTTGCTGAATCAAACCTGAACTCACTGAACTCCCATGAACTCTCATGTTCTCTGTTACTAGGACATGCAAATAAACAAAGGTGGAGCAGCTCGCTGCTGCTTGCTCTGCTATTTGCCCTGACACAGTAAAGAAGCAACAGGTAGATATGTTTAAGTGAGGGTCATGGATGTAAAAATGTGGTCAGCGTGGTATTTTGTAAATGTACAGGAAGTTTTAAATGTACATAAACTCAAATGTGCTCGTGCCTCAAACTCAATTAAAGAAGTCCATTCAGATGTAGTGGTTGACCAGTATACACTACTACACTGAGCTCAGAGTCAGGTTGAAGAAATCTAACATTTTATACAGTCCAACTGGCCTAAAATTTGATCGGGAGAATCTGAGACTGCACCCCTGCAACACTACTCAATTCTCTCTCCAACTGTCGACTCAGTCTGAGCCAAAAACCTACAGACTAGAGCCAACCAACACAGTCTCAGCCAGACTGAGAATCGGTGCTACAAGCGGGATAAAAGTTTTGCAGTGTAACCCCAGCTTTTAAGGCTTTAAAGGCTTTGTGTTTTATTCCTTGGTGATTTCAACATTTGCAATGGTTGCTGTGCAAATTTTCTATGCCTTTCATCAAATGCTGCTCCTTTTATCTCCAAATATAAAATATCTTTGGAGAGTCTGACGAAGGAGTTCAGTTTTCACTTCACCAGTTTACAGCACTTGTTTCCAAATGTTGTTTTGCATATCTCCGACATTGACTTTTGTGATGAGGTCACATGTAAAGTCTCCTTTTGATGACTCTTCCATGCAGTTTTGGCCTGCAATATCACATGGTTTGCTTTGCCTTTCTGGCCAACATACAAGCAATGTTCTTGGTCTTCGACATCTTGCTTTGACTTCCACAATTCCCCAACTGACAGTTCTTAATGACAGTTCATACAGAGAAAACCGTGAGCTGGAAGCACTGCGATATCTTTTAATAGCTTTCCTCTGTTTTGGTAGTTTCATATTCAGATCCTCAGCCAACTGCTTAGAGGAGGCCATGGTTGTTGATGGTTAGGATGAGGTTTGAAAAGTATTTTCATCAGCTGAGTGTTCCTAAAGACAGTTCTTGAAATGCCTAACAAGGCAATTAAGGCCTAGAATATTAAGAGTACTGTACACACACACACACACACACACACGAAGGCACAGCTGTTTTGCTATGTTTTAAGAGTGCGCTCAAGGTGACCTACAAGTCCAGCTGGTAGAGCCTGTAAATCTCACCACCTGTGCAAAGTGTGTGTGCTGGTGTTGCTACAGCCTATAAAATTCACTACCGGATTTGAAAAACACAGTTTGTGTGTGTGTGTGTGTGTGTGTGTGTGTGTGTGTGTGTGTGTGTGTGTGTGTGTGTGTGTGTGTGTGTGTGAGAGAGAGAGTTTTGTATCACACTAGTGGCCCTGAAGTGGTAAGTGTTATAAAATCAACATTGTTGCAGAGACATTTAATACACTACTACATTATTTAGCAGTAAGATTTTTAAAATAAAGAAATGATGTATCCAAAATAATGAACCGAGCTGGGGATGATTCTAAACCGACGGAGAAAGCTGTAGAACACGTACAAAATTAATATGTAGAATAAATTTCGAACAAATGTATTATTGTGAAAGGAGCCCTTCCAAAATCATCCAGAATGAGGGTCTAATAAAAAGTAATACATAGAATAAACTCCAATAAAATTACAATACAATTAACATCCAGAATTCAGTTTTAGTTATGTTCATTTCCAGAAGTACCTCATGATAAAACTGACATACAAAATCGTTATAATATATATATATATATATTCCGAATGATTATATGATGAATTATCCAGAATTAACTTAAAAAATTAATATCCGGAAACAAGCTCAAATACAGTTAGTAGTCAGAATGAAAAAAGAAAAAAAAAAAAAAAAAACGGGGGTAAAAAAAAAAAACGAACACCTAAAATATATCTCTTAAAATCATTCTCTCATTTTTAGAATGATAATATGACACAATTAACACCCAGAAAGAAGTTTTTGTAGAATTAATTTCCAGAAATACATGATGATAAAATAACCATACATATTGCAGTTATAATAAAATGAATATCCAGAATGAACATACGATAGCATTAATAGCCAGAATTATTTTAGAATATAGTACATATCCAGAATAAACTATGATAAAATCCATACACACATAACATATATTTCAACTCCGATCAAAAGCAGATATTATAGTATATTATTGATCATTTAACTACTAGTTTAGTCTGGTTTACACCACTTCATTGTACACTCTATATGTTTTCATGATAAAAATGAAGAGGACAAGTAATTCCAAGCTTTTGAATGACAGTGTATGTGTCTGTATAGAGTTACAGCACCCCCGGTCAAATGATAAAATTTACATTTTCTTTTTATTCTTGCGTTATTTTAAACTCTGTAAACACAGAAATTGTGCCCAAATTTGCAGAAAAATGCCATATTTAGTCTGTAGCTTATGAAGGATGTGTTAACTTGCTTTCTATAAAAAAAAAGTAAAATCATCCAAACATGTAATTTGACAGGGTGTGTTTAAACTTTTGCACACAACTGTATATGGTGGAGCGCAAAAAACTGCCGTTCGACAACTGTAGAGGTATGCTGTAAACTGTGGGTGTGTTTACTTTATAAGGCTTCCCTTCTGCGCAGCTGTCCCCAACTCGCACAGCATGGTTCTCGTGCGAGACCCCGACTGTCCTCACAATGCCTTAAAACCAAACCTGTATTTATTACACTGTAAAACAACTTTCCAATACTTTTTTTCTCTTTCTTTTCTATCCACTCCTCCATCCACCTGCCTGCTTTCCTTTCCTCTACTCTTTCCATATTACTATTCTGTGTTGTTAGCCTGGTTTCGTTCACACCCCCCACCCCTATTCCCCCCCACCCCCTTTTTGGCTTTTATCCTTTTCCTTTGATGAATACAGCAGAGACATTTGTGGCCCAGAAGCAGTAACTCAACATCATTATTTCTGCCTCTTCCTTTCGCACCTTTAGAACCCTCCCTGTTTCTCTCGCTTCCTCTGCTTTCTCTCTCCAGTGGACAGGTGGAGGTCTCTGCAGAAGGTTTGAATCAATTGATGACAAAAAAAAAAAACAATTCTTCAAGAAATCATTCAATGAATTATGAGGAAATACATTTCATCACTAATCAATTTGACTTGATTATTCTGCTGGAAACTATTCCAAGTTATTTGTAATTTATGTTAATGCATGAATGTGAACAGCAGTGTACAAGCCTTTTTTCATAGGTTTATGTTTTGTTTTTGTTTTTTTTTAGGAACATTTTTAGGGTTGAAAAGTAAGAATTTTACACAGGTCAAGAAATGAACACATAGTCCACTGAGTATTACAATCAACACTAAATCTACATTATAATATTACTACTGCTTACTACTAATAAAACAGACTTTTTAATCATCCAAAAGCATTACTTACATACATAAAAGAGATCTCATTATTTACCTGAAGCTTGTGACAGACACATTAGCATATGTTTTACCTTGTAGCAGTTTAACAGTGACTCAGTACAGAGCTACTGCCATTGTTTTTCATTTCTAACAACCTACAGATTCGACTGCTGCTTGTCTTCAGTCAGTGATGCATCTAGAACTGCGAGAAAGCCTAGAGTGACATTTCTTTCTAGCCTACTGGAAATCATCACTGGTTGCTTCTTCTGCCATTTCGTAATCAGGCTGACAGTTAATCTAACATATTAGCATGTCTCCCCCGCGACCCTGAGGGAGAAGCGGCTTCGAAAATGGATGGATGGATTAGGATGTCTCTTTAGCTCCTGAAGTCCTAACTAATAGGAGAGCTGGCTTGGCTATATCCACATAGATGCCACAGAGAAAAACAATTCCTGATCCAATACCCGGTCAATTTTTTGCTTAGAAGGCCCTGGAGCTTCACCACTGCTGGCAGTATTTTCTCAACATGCACAATGATGGATGCTAAAAAGTTAGCCTGCTAAACGCTGTTTCGCCTCGTCTACGTCGTCAAAAGTACAATAAAACTATACATTAAAATCAAGCTAATAAAAACATTAGCTTACAAACAAATAATGAATCATATTTGGGAATTACCGAAAATACACATCAAACTGCTGCAGTACATAATTTTGGACAAAATCTGTTTATTTTTATTTTTTATCTTTAGCTTTTCTGCAAAACAGACATTCTGCTGAGCATCAGAGTTTGATTCTGTGTTCGTTTCGGAACATCCAGTATTGCACACGCCAATCAATTCCTGAAGAATAAAATCATGTCCCTCCCACAATTACTTCCCAGCCGAGTATTCATTTTCACTCGGAAGCCCTGTTAAGGAATAAAAACGCATTCTGATTTCTGATTCATGTTGAGGTTAAAGATTTGTGCTTAACACTGCTAAAATAAGCATTTCCTTCAGTTTGGAATTCACAAATCTGCAGGTCAAAGTTCATTAAATGGGAATTCACTGGGAAAGAATTCCAAACTTTGGGATATAAAATTGCTCATCAAGACAAATTCCACTGACGTCATTGCAGTTTCACTCTTGAAAAATTTGTTGACAACAGCTAGTGAGCCTTAAGGAGAGGATGGCGTAGATTTGCTTTTGTTTTTTTTGCCAAACTATTCCTTGAATTGGGAAACATACGGAAACGTAGCTGTTCGCATGACAAAATAAACATGGCTCTATGTGTGAAGTGTGGTAGCTGTGAGGTTAAAGGGTCAGCAGGCTTATTACAGTTTGGCAGCAGCGTGTGTGTGTACTGGAACAATAATAAAGAGGTGGTGTGTTCCCTCTCTTTCACTCTCACTCGCTGGAATGACAAATATTTACTTCACTCAGAGTTACACACACACACGCTAACAGTCACACACTTTCCACTTCTCCAGTATCTGTCTGAATGAAACCGATAACAGGACTCTTCCATTCTCCTGGCCCTGTTTACACCCCGCCCTCCCTCTGCCAGTGGTACACTCCATTATAAACAACAGGATATGAGATTCCATTCACAATAACCACAGCATGTACCCTGCATGCCATCCAAAACACACTACGCACATACTCACAGGGGTGGTGAGTGATGAGACTGACTCAATGAGAGATCCAGAGAGACATCCGCTTCCTCTGGAGCATCAAACCAAAACATTTAACTACTGCCAAACACACACAGACACACACACACACACACACACACACACACAAATACACACACACACACAGGTTTCAGGCTGTTATTTGGTGGAGTGTGTTGTGTGTTTATGGCTAACCATTTTGGGTAATAACATTTTCAAAACAAAAAGAGAAAAACAAAAGAAAAAGAAGAATGAAGGAAAGAGAGAAAGAATGAAGGAGAGAGAGAGAGAGGCAGAGAGACAGAAACAAAGAAGAGAGGAGAAAAATCATATAGAGATATTGGAAGAAAGAAAGATCAACTAAAGAAGAGAAATATCAAAAGAGAGAGAGACTAAGAGAAAGATAGACAAACCAAGAAATAGAGAGAGAGATAAAAGAAGAAAAAAAGAAAGGAGAAAGAGAGATAAAAGGAGATAGAGACAAACAGAAAGACAGAGTGAGGGTGAGAAATAAAAGGAAAAAGAGAAAAGGTCAGCGAGTCTGACGGAGAGAGAGAGAGAGAGAGAGAGAGAGAGAGAGAGCCTGGCACAAAACCAAAGCACCTTAAAGCAATGCTCCGCCCCATATGAGACACACGTCACACTCAGTGAACAGGTAGTCGAGGTCACTCTCTGTTGCCGAGGGCAACCTGATCCCTGGTGCCCAGCAACGAACCTGCTTTTAGCACAACAGTAAAGTGCGGTCAGTTTACAATGCTATTGTGTGGAGAACACCCAACACAACGCTACACACACCCGTCTACAACACTGAGTGTGTAACTCAGTAACTGTGGGTGTGCTGTGGAGTAAATCAGAAAAACAGGACATTCACAGAATTTCAGCAGAACCAACACAAAATATTAAAATTAGTATACACACACACACACACACACACACACACACACACACACACACGAGGCCATTTGTGAACATTTTTAGGGGTCCTGAGTGAGGTGGAGGGAGCCCACACAGCCTAATACTTTTATTTTGTAAAGCAAGAAAGACATTTTTTTTTATCAGTACAAAAGTTAATTATTAATGGTAAGGTAAACATAATAAAACAGACCTTAATGGGTCCATTCATTTATCTTTTTCCCTTAAAGGTCCACTTTATGTTTGTGTGGCTTTACAAACTAAAAATTCATTCATTTGTACATGAACCTCTTCCGATCTATCTTTATTGTCTAGAACTGAACAGGAATGTTGTTACTGTGCCATTAAGCAAAGCCTGAAATATGTTGGCTGGTTATTCCAGCGCTGGCTCGTTGCTCACTTGCCATTGCGACACTGATGCCAGCTTCAAAGCACTAAAATGTTTGTTCTTCTTCTGGAAGTGCTACTCAGGAACTGGGAAAGTTTTCAGATTTAGATTGTAAAGTTTAGGTATCCTGAGAGTAGTTACAGTTGCTAGGCTATGAAGGACCAACTGGCTGAACTAGCTTGCTACAGCGCCACGCTAAGGCAGGCCAGTTCTGCATCGGTAGTTAGCTAAGAAAAACATTAACGTCATAAGTTTATTTTCAGGGGTGTTGATTTTGAGACATTTATAGGGTGCAAGAGGTTAATTATGGACTCCTGGACCCCCCAGGACCCAGTATTTTGCACCTTGCCTTAAATATATGCAATATGTAAATTAGCTATATTTTGCCACACTGTATGGTGCCTCATTTAAAAAGCAGAACTTAGCTTCAGTCTGAATGGGTGGAGCTAAACATCTGTAGGCTGAATAGATGGATATATGTAAATGTGATTTCCAAATGAGTTGTTTTGCAGCTTAGTTTCCATACGCCTATGCCTGAATAGGTTTTTTATGCTTTTTTGTGTTTTGTTTTGTTCATACCGCATCCACTTAAACTTTTTTCCCCCCATTGGAATGAATGGAGGAATGCTCAACATCCTGAAATGGAGACATTGCACTTACATAACACATAATGCTTATAACACTACCTTCTATCCCACCACAGTGAAAATACACTCTGTAGCCAAGTATTTTTGGGCACTCCTCTTACACTATATGGACAAAAATATCAGGACACCTACACACTACACTTACATGAGCTTTTATGGCATCCCATTCTAAATCCATAGGCATTAATATGAAGTTGGCCCCCTTTTGCAGGTATAACAGCTTCCATTCTTCTGGGATGCTTTCTACAAGATTTTGGAGTGTGTTTGGAGGAATTTTTGCCCTTTCATCCAGAAGAGCAGTTGTGATGTCAGATACTGATACTGGATGAGAGGGCTATCTGTGTTCTAATTCATCAAAAAGGTGTTCAATGGAGGTGAAGTCAGGGCTCTGAGAGGGCCTGTCAAGGTCTTCCACACCAAACTCACCCAGTCATGACTTTATGAACCTGCTTTGAACACTGGGTCATGTTGAAACAGAAAAGGGATTTCCCCAAACTGTTACCACAAAGTTGGAAGCGTAAAATTGACTAAAAGGTCGTGTGCTGAAGCTTTCCCTTCACTGGAACTAAGAGGCCTAGGCCAACCCCTGAAAAACAACCCCATATTATTATCCCTCCTCCACCAAACTTTACACAATGCAGTCAGGCAGGTAATGTTCTCCTGGCAGTCTTCCAACCCAGACTCATCCATCAGGCCGCCAGAAAGAGAAGCATGATTCGTTACTCCACAGAATACATTTCCACTGCTCCAAAGTCCAGCAGCAGCATACTATACACCACTCTATCCAATGATTGGCACTGTGCTTAGTGACTTGCATGCAGCTGCAGCTTTTGTGCTTATGTTAATGTCAATGTCAGAGGATGTTTGGAACTCTTAAGAGGTGTGTCTCAATACTTTTGTCCATATAGTGTATGTCACCATCAGACAAATATGTTAGCAACACCTTAGCAAATACCTAAGGTATCTTAGCAACAGCTTAGGAACCACATCAGCATCTATCTGGGATAGTCTAGCACCATAGCAACTACCTGGAAGACCAACATAAGCTGTATAAATATTTCCAAAAATAATCAAGTGTTCTGCACCTGCTTTAACTTCTGAAGTGTTATTCAAGCCAACATTGAGTGGGCAATTTTTGCTTAGTTGCTGCCTTATTCTACTCATAGTCTGTGTGGTACTGATGATACTGATTTTGATCACTGGGGATGGTGGGCTAAGAGACACAGCCTTGCACATGCGTGCTCGGCATTTGCAAAGTGTGTATGCATGTCTATGCTTCAGTTGTCTCCATGGATACTGGCTGCTCCCACCAACTCTTGCACACACACACACACACACACACACACACACACACACACACACACACACACACACACACTTAAGACTATAAAACAACAGGTGGGGATTCCAAATGCAAAGAGGTGAAAGGTCAGAGTCACAAACAGCCTAATCCTCAGTCAAAAAATAATCAAAACAGGACTATCCACACACACACACACACACACACACACACACACACACACACACACACACACACACACACACACCTGTCTACAGTCTTTTACTCAGCAATTCACAAATAGCCATTTACAGCCTGTAACCCGGCCAACCTCCCCATGCTCTGCCCACAAATGTTTTCTTTAGTAGCTACTGTTGCTAGGTTGGTCAAGATTTGCAGGTCTTTAGTCAAAAATGTAAAATGTCTTTCATCTGGCGGCGTAATTCATGGAGGTGGGGGGTGGGGGTGTGTGGTAGTGTTGGTCAAGCAGGCAAGTAAATAGTGTATTTGTGGGCAGGGCATGGATGGGCCATTTCACAACACAAGTACTGATGCACCCAAAATCCACCAGGCTCCACCCTACACCCCGCACACAGCTGTACCCTCAACAACCTATTACAATCTGCCCAAACACCTGATATCCTGACGTTCACATGAACGTGCGTGCATGTATGCAACTGTAACCCTGCGGCTATGAAACATTTAACATATATTGCTTGTGATTAGAGCTAACAAATGTTTTATAATATACATAATTACAAGAAAAAGAAAAGTTCACGTCGTGTTTCATTTTAATGTTCAGGGATCATGCAAATCTCACCACTCTGATGCCTTTAATAGAAGCACCACCAACATAAAAGTACTGATGCACATTTATTACAGTTAATGAAAACAGGATTATGATTTATGTATGCAATATTAAACATTATATAAGAACAAAAGAAATGAACCCACCCAGTTACAGAATGTGTTTCTGTGTGTCTGTGCATGTGTGTGTGTGTTTGTGTAAAGGGAGAGATTGGATTGAGTGTTTGAAAGGCCAGTAAAAATGTTATTTATAGCAACCATACCTACTTTATAGGTTCCCCTTGGGGTGAACCAAGGGCCACGTGCTTCTCACACACACCCATACACACACACACACACAAACACAGGCAAGGTAAATAATTAAAGAATGAAGGACCAGATTAAAATAAGACACATGTGCAGACATGATCACTAGTTCCATTTTCCTCCTAACCAGCTCTGGATCTCCAAAACACTCTATGGTATGATCTGTCATTGTATTAGAATATTATAATTTTACAGATCTACTCCCCCAATCAGCCCGTCAGATGCACTAGTCTTATCGGTCCCAATCAGATCCACTCTCTCAACCAGAACCAATCCCATTACCAATCTTAATCAGATCACAACCCCTACAGGTCCCAATTAGAAGCACTCATACGTGTCAGATCTACTGCAATCAATCCCAATCAGGTCCAATACCTGAATCAGTTCTAGTCTGATCCACTGGCCATTCAGCCCCAATCAGGTCTGCTGCCCGAATAAGTACAAATCAGATCCACTCCCCTAATCAACCTCAATCAGATCCACTGCCCCAATCGGAATCAGTCAGATCCACTTCCCCATTCGGCCTAATATCAGATTCACTCCCTTGTCAGTCTTAAATCACATCCACTTCCCTGATCAACCTAAACTAGATCCACTGCCCCAACTGGACCCAGACAGATTCACTACCCTAATCGGTCCCAATGAGATTCAAACCTCCAATCAGCCCTAATGCAGTGATTTCCACTACTGAACTGTGTCTGTTAATGCAAAGCTGTCTGAAGGCCACAGCCAGCCAATG
>NC_051224.1:31835000-31880000 GCF_015220715.1 Pygocentrus nattereri
CATGATGTTTGGGAGCTTTTCTATTTGAGTCTTGGTTCCCTTCAGTGGTTCGGCCACATGTTCTTATAGAGTGTTTTAACCTTTTGGGTCTTCTCAAAACATCTCGAATCTACATTACTCGACGACATCTCCGTTACATTACTCAAAAACAGTTCTTAGTATTTTTCGCTCATGATTTTAAGGAATTCTCCTCAAAGTTTTGGTTCATCTCTGTGGCTCTAGTGCATATTCTGATATATCAGCTGACGTTATGAGTACATCACCTAATTTACGTGCACCCAATAATCCAATCATAACTGGATTCATGCTGTTATCTTCTTAGATTGGAGTAAGATCGGAGTAAGGTCTGGAAATCTGATAAAGAGCCTGGATTTTAGCTCACTAATCAGAAAAGTCAGTGCATATAAACTCTGATTCTTTTCGGATTTCTCAGTGTCCATGTGCGAAACAGACTGCTCTACCAGAAATCGGCAAGCGTTGTGGCAGCAAACCACTTCAGGAGCGATGCTGAAACAAAGTACATCGTCGAGGAAATGAAGGATTTAAATATTCTTCATCTTCAAGATGATGTACATTCATTCATTCATATTTTCGGTTGTGCACATTTTTATTTATTATTTTTTTACCAGGCAACTTACACCAGTAGTGATTTCATATCAGTCAGCTTCTCATGATGCCAGCCATCAAAAAAAATACAGTACATGCATCTTAGCACAGGTATGATGGATGGTCTGCTGGATGGTCAAGGCAGGGTTAACACTGCATGTTCTCTCTCACTCTCATCTCTCTCTCTCTCTCGTGAACTAGATACCTGATTGTCAAGGCAGTTTTTAGTGAAGTTCTGCCAACAAGCCACACCTCTAGTTGTATAACCACTCCGGATGTAGCTAATTCCCTGTGGACAAAAACACCCTGTAAAACCTATAACACACACACAGACATACACATACAGGTATGTGCGCGCGCGCACACACACACACACACACACACAATTCTAAAGATAGACAAACTTTTACATCCTGCTGTCAATCCAATCTCAGCAAAAACAAAACCCAGAATTAAAGGTACCTTAACTAACTCTTTTCTCCTACGCTCCTTTCTCTCTCTCTCTCTCTCTCTCTCTCTCTCTCATTTCTTTCATTCTTGGTTCCACTCTTTTCTTTTCTGCCCTTTCTTCTCTAAGCGGCACACATATGCTCTAAATCTCTGAACAAAAGCAGTAAAATGAAACTGAATGGTGACCCTGTTGTTATTGTTATCGCTGTGCCAGATACGTCCTGATTGGTCGCAGGCGTCCACACCTGTTCCTGAAGGATTTACTCGTGTGCTGGAGTATCAGCAAGTGCCACCCATCAGCTGTGGATGGCTTGTTTTTTCGCTAATGATTCAGAAACATGCTAAATATACAAAATGATTAGGGTTGTATTGTGATTATTATTAGTTATTATTACTAAAATTGCCCTGAGAGATGGTGGGTGTGAGAGCGTGGGATATCCTACCCATTCAGAGAGAGCGAGACCAATCACGCTCTCTTGGACTCCTGGCCATGGATGGTTATGGCATCGTCAGCAGTCTAACTTTGGATATTTTTAGCTGCAATATACTGTATATTTTGATATTAGTGTTTTAATATGGAGAGCTTTTGTTAAAAAAATATTTTTATCACAACTCTTTTTAAACAATTGAAAGGGCAGAGTGATGACATCACAACAAGTGGAGTAAATATGTGGCCTGTGGCATTATCCGCAAGGCAGTACAGTCATGAATATTATCACACATTTTTACAAGTGTATTATTGTTCTCCTAGAATAAACACGCCACGTTAGGCAAAACATACTAACTTGTACTAAAAACCCCACACATAACTTAACTGTTGATAGCAGTTTACAGCTTGGTATGCAGCAACAAGTTGTACTGACCTAAAAATGACATGACAACTAAACAATACGTTTAATAAGTAGTGGTCACAATAAAGAAAAGTAAATAAATAATAAGTTAACAAGGTAACAAGCACTGACCTAAAAATCAGATGCTAATTTTCTGGTGATTCATATGAGACATTAGTAATTGCAATAGTCACTAGATGATTAAATAAAATAAAAAAAAAAAATCAGTTTTTGACATAAACTGAAGGTACACGTTGTCCTATATATTGCGTGTAGATTCCATGATGAATGGACCACCTAAAACGACCCACAATTACTTGGAAAAAAGTCTGGTTCCACCAACTTACATTAAAAGTAGAGTATGTTTTGTCCTTCTCCTGTAAAGTTCCCATTTTGGAGATGCAAGGTTTTGACCCGTAAACAATGAATAGTAACAAACTCTAATTACCCATAAACAATGTTTCCCGGCTGACAATTTACTTGGTATGTACTGCCATAGAAATAAGTCAAAAAATTCAAAAGCAGCTTTCTTTTTACAATTATAGGGATAAGAAGTCCAATCATATCTGCTTAATCAACAAATTGCCCCATTTATTTAAAATGCTTATATATTTTACCATATCAGGGTTATTACCCTAAAAACATTAAAGAAGCTCAACTGAAATATGTGGAAATATGCGGAATTCGGTATATCATATTTGGGTATATGATGTTCATGAATGGTCAAGCACAGTGTTCTTTATGATTAATTTATTTAGTAACATTTTGAAAATTAGCATGGAATTTTTTGCTATGTACTTGTTACTATGTTATTACCACATCCTTACCCATTTATTACCAATCTGTAAAATAAAAAGCTAGGTAGAGTACCTTTCAGGTAGAGGTTACCGCGAGCCACCTGGCCAAACTGCTCCTTTTTACAGGTATGGACAGTGTCCAGTGTGCCAGAATCAACTTTGACGAAACAGCATATTAGTGCCGTTTGACAGAAATGCATTTAACAGACACATTTTAACTGAATAAATGTGTCTAGTGATGAGCAATAACAGTAGAACAAGCAAATTTGTAAACAGAGAGATACACATAATCTAGCCACTGAAAAGGGCAGATGCTAAACAGCCCAGCTGCCCAGTGAAAAGAAAAAAAAAAAAAAAGACAATGTGGTCACTGTAAGGGTCAGAAGCATTTTGCTTCACTTTTTCTTCAATACCTCTTGCTTCTATTGTGGTAAATTGTAGAACAACAGTGAACTCAGTCGATAGTGTTTATTGAGATTTAGAAGTTTGTTTCAGTTTTCACTTTTAGTTCAGAAAATCCCCAGCTGAGCCATGTGGGTGAGGATGTATGATGTTGAAAGACCCTAATCAACCAATGACCTCCAGGGTACATCACTGTATCCAAGTGCATTGGAAGACAGTATCAGCTGTTTCAGTTTGAGTTACTAAAAAGCGTTTTAGTTTTGTTTTAACCTCCTGGACAAAAAGTTTGGCAGATTTTCTTTTGTTTCAGTTTTGTTTTTTAGCACTAGGCTGAATACTACATACATAAAGGGTGAAAAACTCAGTGTTTTGCAATGATAAATGAGCATACAAGTCAAGTCAAGGGTTATTTATATAGTGCTTTTTATAACAGGCGTTGTTGCAAAGAAGTTTCATAGAAAAATCCGGGTCCAAGCACCCATGAGTGTCATCAATGGCAACAGTGGCAAGGAAAACCCCCCTAACAGCAAGAGGAAGAAACCCTGAGAGGAACCAAGACTCAAAAGGCGAACCCATCCTCCTCTGATCGACAACAGAGAGCAAACAATAACAAAACCGCCATATGAACAGAGAATACAGTTTTAAGTGTAAAATTAGTGTAAAATACTCAAATACAGAAAAGGGGAAAAGCAGATTAAGCAATGATTAAATAGTTTGAGTCTGTGCAGCACCAGCATCAAATGGAGGGGCAACGGCATGCAGGTGAGGTTTGCCCAGCATTGCACACTTTGCTCAGCTAGGAGGACCACCAGTATACTATCCAAAGACCATCACAATAAAGAACGAAGATATCTCTTTGTTACATCACTAAAAACATGTGAATTACATTACTCAAAAACATCTTCATTACATTACTCTCTCGGTCTCGCTATGTCTCCCCCAATCCCCCCCCCCCCCCCTCTCTCAATCTGCACGCTAGCTGGTGTTAGATGGTAGTGCTGATGCACCACTTTGATATCTGCAGGATGAATGGAGCTACCAGCATCAGCTTACACGCACACACAAACACACACACACACACACAGTTATCAGCGGAAGAAAGCGCTCTGTGTGTGTGACAGAGATGATGGCAGAGATGAGGGATCATTGTTCAGCTGCATCAGATACACACCAGTCATGAGACACTCACACACTATCTATCTTCACCTTCTCTCTCTCTCTCTCTCTCTCTCTCTCTCTCTCACACACACACACACACACATACACACACACACTTTAACCTTCTTGTTCTCTCCCTTTATTCCTCTCTCTCTCTATCTATGCATTTAGACTATTTAGCTTCATTGCAACATGCTGTATAATTTTATCTTTTTATCCACATTAAATATTTATTTAATTTTGGACATAATAACTTTGATGTAACACATTCTCTTTTATCTCTCACATTCTTCACTTTTTCTTTGTCTCTCTTTCTCTAACTCTCTGTCTCTCTCTCACTCTCCCCCCTGCCTCTCCCTACTCTTCCCCTCTCTGTCTCTCTCTCTCACTCTAACTCCCACCTGTGTATAATGTTTAAACTTTCTTTATTAATTAAAAACAGAGAATCAAAGAGATGAAGAGATATCAGTGTGTGCGTTAGAGAAAGAAGCCACAGGTGGTTGAGGAACCCTGGGAATAGCTGCTGGCTATGCAGGAACACCCTGCAGAACACACACACACACACACACATATATACACACACACACACACACACACATACACACACACACACACACACACACAGCTGACTGACAGCTTTGTTTCTGGAGGGCTTTACTTAACACCTAAACTTCCTGTTTACCCAACAGCACTGTGTGCGCGCGCGTGTGTGTGTGTCCTGTTTGAGGATCCTGTTGGAGCTGGAAGTAGTTATTACACTGTCAGAGAGAATCTACAGTGACAGTAACAATCGGAAGACAGAGCTTCCTGTCAGCAAACACATGCACACGCACACACACTCACACTCACACACACACACACACACACACACACAATCATTTCTCACACAGACACACACACTCACACAATCATTTCTCACACACATACACACACACACACACACACAATCATTTCTCACACACACACATGCACAAATCATTTCAAACACATACACACACTCTCACACATATATACACACACAATCATTTCTCACACACATACACACACACAATCATTTCTCTCTCTCTCTCACACACACACACACACACACACACAATCATTTCTCACACACATACAATCAATCAACACAGGATGCAGCAGTGCCTGCTTCTTTGACTTGGGGCTCCAAAGTGCAATGCTTATGGTGGACCAAGAGCCAAAATGACTAAACAGTACACAGATAAATAAGACAGGTAGTTTTTTAAAAAATATACATTAACGGTCAAAAGTTTGACTTCACCTGCTTACCAAGTTATTAACAATTATTAATATGACAAGTGATTTCAAACATTTTACTGTAGTGTTGTGTTACATGTTTGTCCTCTCATTAGACGAAGGGGTGGGGTTACGATAACTTTCTGGTGGGCCAAATCAAATATCCTCAAACTGCCAACTGGGCAGCCTTGCTCTAGTGTTATTTAACCTGATTTCTATCTGGAGTATCTGTAGCATATGATCTGTTACCACCGACAGTAATACTCCTGCGCTTGGAAAACAATGGAAAACCCACGGACTCTAAATATATAAAGCAATATATAATATTATAACAGCATCTGCCCATAGACGTCTGTTATAAGTGAGCTGAATGTGAAGATTAGGTTGAAAAAGCTGGAGTATTCCTTTAACCAGTGTAGACCTAGTAAAACACACACACACACACACACACACACACACACACACACAACACTGTGTTCCAGCAGAGCAGCAAATGATCTTTAGTGTGGAGGAATTTTAATTATTCATTTATTTATTTTGCCAATCCGTTCTCTCTTTCTCTCTCTCTCCGTTTAAGGCCCCCAAAGCATTCACTCACTCTCACACACACACACACACACACACACACACACACACACACACACACACACACACACACAGAGTCTCGCTGCATTCCTCCTGGCCTCAGGCACAGGAAGTGGACATACACAGGACAAAAGCTCCAATTAGTGCTTTTTGTGTGTGTGTGTGTGTGTGTGTGTTGCTCAGTGTAATAGCTGCATAACTGTAAATCAGCAGGATTTCAAAATTTCATCTACAACTATATACATGAATATTAGAATTAATTGTATTTCCATTCAAAAAAATATGCAAACGTAAAAAAAATAAGTTCCAGTTTTGAGTATTTTAATGTATTTGCATATGATTTTCGCCTTATATACTGTGATAAATCAAAGCATAAGCAAAAGCTTGAAACCCCACTGGTCAAATTAAATGCTTATTGACCTTCCAAGTGAAACTAGGTAAATACATCTTTAACAAGGAAGAAACAGAGATATGGAATTCTTTTTCCCAAATTTTAATGCACTATTTCTGTTGATCTGCTGCATTTAACATACTGGAAAAAACAAAACAAAAATTGAATAGTGCCATAAATTTTGCACCGGCCACAATTTATGTTTTATTCTCCCTATGTGTCTTATTTCTATTATGTGTATAAATTCCAAAACTTTTGCATAAGACCTGCATAAGATCACTTCATAATAGCATTCACTATTACAAAGTTATAGCAAAACACAGAAATATGTACAGCCAGTCACTTTTACCCTTAAACTCTGGGTTAATCCCACAAAATAAACTGAATTATGGTCAAATTTGAGAATCTGTGATTCTCTGAATAATTTCCTAAAGAGCCAGAATCAATCTGAATCCTGAATACTGAGAGGTTGGATACTTTCATTTAAATCCTACTGCCAATAATTCAGGAGAAAACAAGGAGCTGATTCCAAGCACCACTGTTATAAGGAACTGAAAGCTGCTTGAGCACTAACAGCACCCCCTTGTGGAGAATATTGAGACTGCTAAACGTGACAGAATGAGTTACAAACCAGGTCCATGACGTGCTTCACACCATGGTTTCTTTTTTTCCCCTCTCTTCTCTCTGTAAGTCCGTTGCAGATGTTTGAAGTCAGATGTGGCTCTTATGGTCTGGTGGACTGAAAGAATGATTTAGGACTGCTAACAGATCCCAGATGACAGAGTACATTCACATAGAGTGCGTGTTAGGGGTGTGCCCTGTTGTTGCGGTCATTTCAGGCCTAAAAATAGCCATAATGGTGACCATTTGAGTAAATTGCCCCTCTGCACTAATCAGACTGTGAGTGTTAGTCTTATCATAATAACTCCAGCTGGGTAAACAGATAGAAACATAGGTCCAGTGGAGATGCTGACCTAATCTGAAACACTATGAAAATGCTGCAACCATTTCCAATTGCTTTAGAAATACAACTTTACATGCAATAAGACATACATAACTGTTTATATGTTACAGTTTTCCAATCTCCAAACCTAGTTGAAGTATTGTAAGGCTACTCTGTAATGATTGGGCAGATACCAGTTTGAATGCAGTGCCCCAGAATAAAACTAAATTCAAATAGACACAGCTTATTCCACTTTATTCATGCATGTGTTTCGATACTGAGCCAATAAAGGAAACAATTCAGAAGCTTATGAGCCAATGGTTGTCCTCAAAGATGGTGTTTGGGGTTGTACAGGAGGTGCACTGCTCCCCCTACAGGACAGAGCATATAACAGCTTTATAGCATTAAAATTACGACTGAAAAGAATAAAAAGTAAAAATGAACAAAATGCCATAGCCTTTCTTTCAGATAAAGGGATAAGACTGTGTAGCGTGAATAAAACACTGTGTTGAAAATTTGAGTAATAATATTGCAGTGTAGCTTGATGGTACTAGGTAAAACATGTTAGCTAGTTATTTATTATATCAGTAGAAGAGGCACAACGGTACACGGTCTATTGTCAAACCACGGTATTATAGTAAAACCTGCTTATTGCACTGCATACTACATTCACGTTGTACATTCAGCTCTACAGAAAATCTCAGAAGATCTATTAGAATCCAATCAGCCAATCAGGAATCTGTATGCAAATACAACATGGAGAAAAGAAAAAAAGAATAAACTAAAAGCAAATAATTCCTCAGGTCCAACGTGACTATGGTGAGCACTAACGAGACAGAGAGATGCTAAGGCCACAGCACAGTGAATGCGTGGACTGGACATACTGTTTCATCCTTATGATTAGGTTATGATCTCTGTGTTTGGGGAACATCTACTGTGAGAACACTGAAGGAGAAAATACTGGATTATAACCTCAGAAGACAATAATTTCAAGACCTTGAAACTAAGAAACCTTTTGCGATTGTCAGGACAGGAGAATGGGTCTCAAATCTGGTATGAGCACCCCATAGTATGTCCAGGCATATGCAGGTAAATGCTAGGTCAGCTTTCATATTTTGTGTTTAACATCTGTTTATCTCTCTGATCATAGTAGCTACAATGCAGTAAGCTAGCTGGATCACTATAGCATTGCCTCTAAGATGTAATGTTTCCTAGCTGACCTCCCCCCGCCCCCCAGCCTATAGCCAGGCCCCCCTAAAAGGACATTCTGGCTACGCCACTGGCGTGTGTTCCATGTCTCATGAGGACATTTCCTGTGTTTAGTGTACAAAGTTAAAAATGGCTCCAGTGGGTTTGTTTCTGGCACTGTAGCGCACATACACACGTACACACTGTAGTGTTGTACTGCGTACGGAGTGTACTCTTGTTGCCCTCTCTGACGTAAATATGGACCGAAAAAAAGCCTCTTAGGAGTGGAGAGAAACAGAGAGAGGGAGAAAAGAGAAAACTCCACTCTGACACACTCCGACTTTTGGCTCAGACAGGAAGTCCTTGGCGCTTGGGATTTCCTCACTTCCTGTTTTGGAGAGCAGAGAGATGCACCTGGGGACACACTGAGCAGTTTTCCACTATTTGTTTCTCTTTCTCTCTCTTAGTTCAGTACATTTCAGTTCAATTGAGTAGGTCATTCTAACTGACCTTAAGTTAGAAAAATGAACATAGTATGGTTTAAATGGTATAGCATGGATTAAAGCTGCACTTTTGCAAATTTGGGGAATTGGTGACCTCTCTGTTGGAAATATGTAACTGCACGAAACGCACGGAACATTTTGTACCGTGGATTGTGCTGCACTCCCCTTCTCTGAATGGATTAATCTAAACTGTACTTTTTCACAACAGAGAGAGGAAGTAGGGTTATATAAGCCTCCGCTTAAGTCAGAAATCTATTAAGGCAGCCTTAGCCAAGTATATTTCATATTGGCTGCGTTTGGGATAGTGTAGTGGTTAACACCTCTGCCTTCTACACTGTAGACTGGGGTTCAATCCCCACCAGGGCAAACACCCTACACTATACCAATAAGAGTCCTTGGGCAAGACTCCCAACACCACCTTGGCCTACCTGTGTAAAATTATCAAATTGTAAGTCGCTCTGGATAAGAGCGTCAGCCAAATGGCATAAATGTAAATGTTTACATAAGGAAACAGACAATAGCACTGGAAATTAGCTGCAAATAATGGTTAGCCTGATTTATCAAATAAGTCCAAAGTAATCAGCTAATGTTAGTGAACTGGCCAGCTAACACTATCTACAGTAGCTAAAACAACTTACAAGGGTACATTGTATACGTTATATAGGACTACACTAAACTGCACAACTGTAATAATCTGGCTGGCTATTTTTGGTAGCTAGCTAGTAAACAACCAACATAACTTACCTGTCCAGCTGTCCCTTTTAGCTTGCCGAAATGTCCTACTGTAGCAAATACTTAGAGAACTCTCTACATAATTCATCATTTTTTGCCAGAATAATAATGACAGAAGACACTATTTTCCTGTTCCACCTTAAACAGTACAGCAGTTATTATAACACCTTAGGTGCCAAAACAATTATACAGATGACATACATAAAATACAGTGATATTAAGTTTGTCCGCACTGAATTATCATTAAAAAACATGTAAACTTTTAAAACACAGTTACAACGATGCATTAATAATATAACCCCAATTCCAAAGAAGTTGGGACGTTGTGTAAAACATAAATGAAAACAGAATACGATGATTTGCAAATCCTTTTCAACTTATATTAAACTGAATACACTACAAAGACACAATATTTAATGTTCAAACGGATAAACTTTATTGTTTTTTGCGAATATTTACTCATTTTGAATTTGATGCCTGCAACATGTTCCATAGAAATTCAAAATGAGTGAATATTTGCAAAAAACAATAAAGTTTATCTGTTTGAACATTAAATGTCTTTGTAGTGTAATCAATTGAATATAGGTTGAAAAGGATTTGCAAATGATCGTTTTCTGTTTTTATTTATGGTTTACACAACGTCCCATCTTCATTGGAATTGGGGTTGTATGAGCATGCTCAGTGGGCACCGGCCCGCTTCAGTTCTACATTTCTTTGCTTTGACCATGAGCAATGCCGCAGGAGACATCTGGGTTTGCCATTCCGATGTCTCCATATTGGTATCTCTCTCATTCCTATCACTAACTTTCAGCTCTGTACAGATCAGCACTGGGAGCAGCAACCCACCAATGCTGCTCAGATAACCAGCCCATATTGGGAGAGCTTCAGACCTGATTTTTAAGTCTGTACATGTGAAAGATGAAGTCTGGAAAAACTCCCACCAAATCTGACCCGACAGCGATAACTTTCGAATGCACATTTCAGGCTTTACAGGGAGACTTGAAGCAGCGTAAGAATTTTAGCAGATGTTCCTCTTGACTCAGTAATGCAAATTATTTCACTATTAGCAAACAAATCGTACATAGTGCAGCTTTAAGTATTTATGGTTAATTTTGAAATATATGTTATGGTTTTTAAGGGCTGTGACAACAAGTATTTGAGTACACATATGGAAACACCAAATTAGGCCGGTCTTAATAAAAACTGAACGTGTTCATTTGTGCCTCACTCACATCAAACGCTGCAAAATGCCTCTTTCTTCATTTTTTCCTTCAGTTTTTACTTAGTCCTGCTGCTCTCCTCAGTATTGGGACGAATTCCCAGGCCTATCTAGCCATTATATGAGAAGAATGTTCTAGGTCATTCTTATGTTTTGACCTTTTTACTGTTTAGTCTGCTTTATGTTGAGCATCTGTACTATCTGTGCATAAGCAGAGATATCACTGGCCTTTACTGACCTTGACCTACAGTCTGTCTTTGGTGCTACGCATCTCTTCAAGGAAGGCAGTGGGTTTCCCAGAATGCTGTGGGACTGAGTCAGAGGGACAGGAAGTTTGGGGAGACGGGCAATGTTTATTTATTGGTTGTTCGGGGCAACAGGATGCACGAGTCTCATGCCTCGAGATCATAATGAACACTCTCTCACTGATAACTGTGTGAGTGTGCATGACTGCCTGTGTGTCTGCCTCTAATGTGAATCTTAGTCATATTGGAAAAAGGAGACAATAGCTTTACCATACGTTCGCACCAATGCCTGACAGCAGTATTTTTGAAACTAAGAGTGTACTGATCTATTTATTTCCAGGCTTTTTATATTTTTATATTTTATAAGTCAAATTTTACACTCCATGGCTTAGTTTGGCTCACCCACCTGGTCATAACATCAGTCAACACCCTACCTATTCCATTGCTTTTGTTCTTTGGTGATGCAAAACAATAGCAATCAACTGAACGAACTGAAGGCCTGAGGCAATGGTAGAAAGCAACAGTTGTTCGGCAGTGTATAGAGGGCTGAGGAAAATAAGGCGGACCTTGGTGGAAAGAATCAACTGAATAACCTAAAGGCTTGAGGCAATAGCAGAAAGCAACAGTTGCTAGGCAGTGATTGGGGGGCTAAGGAAAATAAGGTGGAGCTTGCTGGAGAGAATCAACTGAATGAACTGAAGGCTTGAGGCAATGGTAGAAAGCAACAGTTGCTAGGTCAGATTTCATTAGGTTACCATGTCACAATACAATCATACTACTGCAGGTAGCTAAATGTTAGGAAAGTTGGCAGTTACTGCGCAGATGCAATGTTACACACCTCCGTTTACAATCAGAAAAGTCTTGCTGGAAAACCAGTAAAAACTAAAGTTGATGCACATGTATTTACATAAGCTGTTCTACAGTAATCCATCTTTAATATATCATCAATATATAGTGAATATATCACCAGTAGTTACACTGTCGTCGCATGTATTGTTAATGTGTAACTACTCAGTTATCAGAGATACTTAATATAAAGTGGGAGAGAATAAATTTCACGTGACGTGACTTTGAATGAAAATGTGAAATTACATTCAAACCAAAATATGACTTATTATTTAGAGCTTCTTCAATAGACTATTGACTATGTTGGACACAAACAAATTGTTGGATAATAATTGTTGATAACGATTTATGGCCCAATGATCAGTGATATGTACGTGTCTTTGGGTAGTCAATTTGTTTTCTAATGCAGCAGCAGACAGCAGCAGACCCTATAGTACAGATGTGTGCCAGACAGAGAGAGAGAGGGAGAGAGAAACAGATGTGTGAAGCTGTGGACAATAGGGGGAAAGCAGAGATTAACGATGTAGGCACTTTGAACACAGGAAGACACCTGGTCACCATCTCTTCTGAGGAGGGTGCAGTGAGATAGAAGGATTAGACCCTCACACACACACACACACACAAACCCATACACAGCTGGACAGGAGACAGAGCCAGACGGAAATGACCCATCACTTGTCCAGCTCTGCGAGAAATAACATTAAGACTGCCAAATGTAGACAATCGGTCAAGACATGTCTGGGGTCTGAAGTCTGCTTCTTTAGTGTTGCACTGGAGTGACGAGGCTAATGGAGTTAACAAGTAATAGAAGCTGAGCTATTAAAAAAAACCCACCAAATTATCTGTGATAGTGTTATTCCAAGCGATTCGGAGCCAATCAAACACACTTGCATAAGTGGTATCGGACGCTTTATCATATACCGTCTGGAGCTGAAACACTAGCTTTCATCCATCATTAGTGACTTTAGCCTTACAGCAGAGACATTCCCTGTCATTCAGAGTCATTTCATGCACGTCTGAGTCAAGTCAAGAGTCTCTGGGGTGCAAACATGAGCCAAGGCTCTAGTAGAGAATTCAGGTTCAACATGGCTCCAAATAATAAGTTTTTAAATACAGAAAAGCTACACTCTGAAATGCAACACTGAAATGCTAATACACAGTAAATGCGGTGCTTAAAGGAAAAAAAAGATAAAAAAAAAGAAACTTTGCAAAGCATCTATGATGGCTAGCTGGCATAACAGCTAATGCAGCTAGCATTTTAGTAAACTGTAAAGGAATCTGTAACTGTAAAACCAGGTAGACTGGATAACCTATTGTGCTATCTAGCACACCTGCTATCCAAACTACATGGTACGTTTCAAGTCGTTTTGTCTTTAAAACTGCATTGGCTGCATGTAGCAATAGGTTCCTGACTCTCACTCCAAAGACTCAAGACTCGACTCAGACTCACACCATGGGAATCAAGATTTTGACCTGGGCTCACACCTCAGAGACTAAAGACTAGACTTGGACATGCACCCCAGAAACCGAAGAACTTGCACTGCAGAGACTGGAACTCGCACCTTAGAAACACAAGACACTCACACCCCAGATACCCACCCGACTCAAAATATGCAGTCCAGAGACTCAACTTGGACTCACACCTCAAAAATCTTCCCCTCTGACCCGCATCCCAGATATTCAAGACTCGTTTCGGACTCGCACCCGGACTCAAGACTCAAATCTGACTTTTTCTATGCGTGAAATTTCACGAGGGTTAAGTCTTAAGTCCAAGTCATGAGCCTTTTAATGGGGAGTTTGAGTCAACTAGCAAGTCAATCAACATGTGACTCAAATCACCATCTCTGCCTTGTAGCTATAGTGCAAAACAACAGAACAAAGCCAAACATGCCTCAGCTGATTAACTACATTTGGAGTTAGATGGAAAAGTTCAGATTGTTTGCCAGACTACTTTTTAAGATACGGTGAGTTTTCATTGATTATGCATGAGATAGGAGGACTATGTTAACTCTAGACTAGAGAGAGAGAGAGAGAGAGACAGTACATCCTGCAGCTGGCCTACATAAGTTGTAAAAACCAAATGGAAATTTGGAAGTCTCCCAGACTGAAGATGATGGATGGCGTGTGTGTTGTATTGACCTATTCTCTGAAGAAGAATCTGTGCGTGTATGTGTGTGTGTGTGTGTGTGTGTATGTGTTGGGAGAACCTGGTGTGTCTCAGGGAAGAAGGAATGAGTGAATCTGGCAGCGGACGTTCGGCCGGAATGAAACCGGAGAAGGAGAGGAGAGATGAGGAGAGAGGAGGAAAGAGCGGAGAGGAAGGAGAGGATATTATATTAAAGCTGTTTATTTGAGGGCCAGGAGGAGAGGAAGAAAAACAACACATAAAAAAGATGGCAAATAGAAAGGTTACATTAGGAAAAGAGGCTTGTATCAATTAACTACAGAGAGATAGACATCATGTAGTTAGACATCCCTCATAGCAAATTCAGCTACTTTAAGGTGCACCCACTGCTGAAAAAAAGGGTTCAACTGTGCAACACAGCTAATCTCCATAGGAAGGCACTGCCAATAGAACAGGATGCTCTGGAGCAGACACACATGAGCCTGAGGTCACCACGCTCAAGACCAAGTGTCAGTAAAGCCCCACCCAGCTTTGGGCTGTGGAGCAGTGGAATTGCGATGCAGCTCCAAGCCTTTGTGTCTTTGCAAAGAGTTGGTGTGGCATTTGTGGTTCACAATCAATCCAACATCAGGACCTGACCTCAATAATGCTCCTCTGAATGCAATCAAATCTTCACAGCGATGTTGCAACATCTAGTGTAAAGCCTTCCCAGAAGAGTAGAGGCTGCTACTGCAGCAAAGACGGACAAGCTCACTATTAATACCCATGTTCTTAGAAGGAACCATGAATGAGCAGGTGTCTACAGACTTTTGGATGCAGATTCTATATATTTAAGCAATAGAATATGAGAGAGAGTGTTATCCTGAATAACATCAAGTGTTCTACTGCTTTCACAACAGCTCTGAAAAATTAAAGACGCAAAGCAAAGAAGCCCCAAAACCATATCAAAGGTGCTCTAAAACTGGCAATCCCTTCTGCCAAAGAAAGTTTTTTTCCAGATGGAGACATAAATCTGTTACAATAACAGGTTTAGCCAGGCTTTTTCAATATTTGCCAGATTACCCTGTATGACATTTTGCTCTAGTCAGTCTGTAAAACACTTCACAGCCCATCTTCTTGGCTGAATTGCATTCTGTTTGTTTCTGGCTAATTCTAGTTTGTTTAGTTGTTCCCCCGTCACAGCTGCTGACTGAAAAGTTTGCATTGGAGTTCGATGTAGGCCTGCTGGAACACTCCTGGACAGAATCTGAAGATCAATTTTTCCCTTGCTGTTCAAAAAAAAAAAAAAATCCAGCAGGCATTTTAATGCAAGCTAATGTAAAAAAGTGATTTTGAAGCAATTCTATTGGTCCATTCATGATGAAATTTTAACATGATTAAAAGGACAGCTGCTGAGTTCAAATGACATAGAAATCTGCACTTTTTTCATGTTTTTTTCACATGCATGTCTAAAAAAAAGACTTGGTGAAAGGTTCTGTAAGGTTGTCTTATACAAGTTATCAAATGTATTCATTTTCTAGATTTTTTTGTATCAATGTAGAAAACTGGTAAGAGTTCTCAGTAGAATTATACAGTTTATATATATGTATATATATATATATATATATATATATATATATATATATATATAGGGTTAGAGATATTTTTGTGTTTTAATTTACAATCTCAAGACCAGCCAAGTGTGATGCCTCTGTCTGAGGTGACTGGAAACTGTAAACCTTTTTCTATAATGTTGAATATCAACAACATCTTCAAACAGGATAATACAGTCCTTTCCCTGTATGTTTACATAAAATCGTTTCAACACTGACTGAGGATCTTATTGATTTATTCCCTGATGACTTAACTGAGTATTATGTGTTTGTGGATTATCACTGGTTTCAAAGACTGGAATGTTATTACTGCATTTTCATTCAATAATAAAAGCGAATGTCTGCTCTTTATGTTGTTTGTTTACATTCCTTTTAAGTGGTGCTTTCTGAATATGTTTGAGAGAAAAAGAATCAGAGAATAACTTCAGCATTAAAAGTTAAAACAAGGTAAAGTTGGACTAAGATTTTATGCATAGATACAAAATACAATGATTTGAAAATGATTTAAACCCTACATTTCACTGAAAATAGTACAAAGACAACAAATCAAATGGTGAAACTGAAAAATGTATTTTTTTAAATGCATGCCCTTTTTGAATTTGATGCCAACAACATGTTCTAAAAAAGTTGGCATGGGGCCATGTTTACCACTGTGTTTCATCACGTCTTCTTTTAACAACAATCTGTTGGTGTTTGGGAACTGAGAAGACCATCTGCTGTAGTTTTGAAAGTGCTTTGTCTCTTCCATTCTTGCTTACCTAGGAGTTTAGCTGCTCATCAGTTCGGGGGATATTATATATATATATATATATATATATATATATATATACATATATTAGAATTTACTGTTGGAACTAATTGTTGGCTTAAAATATACAGATAGATACACACACTGTAATGTGTATGTGTGTGTATGTATACGTGCGTGAGCATGCACACCCACACACACACACAGGGCCAGTCTAAATGCTAGTCTCCGATCAGTCTGTGGTCAGACTAAAACACATGTTGTGTGTGTTATGGTTGGGCTCTGGCGGATGTGGATTTGATCCTTAGACTCCTGCCTCAATCAAGAGTGGCTAAAATTAGTGGCTTCTGCGCGGTCCGGAAGGAAGATAATTCCTCCCTGATTGAAGAAAAACAGCAGAGGGAAAAAAAGACAGCCACGCCGGGGACCACTGCACAGGAGCGCTGAGCTTTATCATACCCACATGAGCACAGCCACTTCTCAAAGTAAATATAACCAATCAACTTAATCAAACTATGAACTAACCTCTCTTTTATAGAAATAGCAAATAGACATCATTCACTATTTCAACATAAAACCAATAAAATATTAGTATTCGTTATATTAGTCATTTTTGTTCACTGCAAGAAAGAACAAAGACACACAGTGTTGCTGATGTGAAACTCTGCTCTAAGAAGGCATAAAACTAGTTGACCTCTAAAGTTGACCCCCCACCTGTGGAGAATTTGTAGCCTGCAAAACAGGAGTGAGTTCCATGATGCCTTCAGTCTAAAACCGTCAGATGTTTCTATTTGTGTATAGGCTCACTTTCACTATATGCCTACAAAAATGACTAAGTATCTATTTAACTCCTTAAAAAGCTCCTTAAGATGCTGCAGATTTGTTGTGACAGTATTACTGCCTCTTATATTTTACCATACAATCTATGCTGGGGTGTCTTATCTTATGCACAAGGGCTGGTGTGCTTTCAGAATTGGACTTCAACAAAGCAGGAGCAGAAATGTCCAGTAAAACAATTACATAGAAACTTTCAAATAAATATAATCCTGAGGTGATGCCCACCATTAAACAGAGGATGAAGCTTTGCTCAAGCAGCCTATTAAGCCTGCTTGCCAAGAAAGTTCAGTTCAAAGTTTGGTTTAACTTCGGCTTATTTGGTACATTGGTACATTTCCACAACTTCAAAAAAATGCCATAACTTTGAGTGCAAGCTGATCAAAACATGTTTTAAATATATTTGTTAATTCACTGAGTGTATGTGTGATTCATCATGTGGGATACTAAACATGTTTGGAAAGTAATATTTAATCCACACAAGTATTCACCCCCTTTAACAACCGATGTTAAAAGTCACAGAATTAGTTAAATGAAGATGACCTGTGTGCAGTCAAGGGTCTCGAACCTCTGGTGAGTATATAGTGGTTTTACATACCCCATGGAGAGAAAACAATAGTCTGTGCCAACATAATTGAAAAGCACAAGTCAGGGGATGGATGCAAGAATATTTCCAAGTCACTGAATATCCACTGGAGTACAGTTAAATCATTTAGCACTGGAACAGGCCATCCACAAAACCACAAAACACTGTGCAAAGCACTGTGAAGCATGGTGGTGGTAGCATCATGCTGTGGTGATGCTTCTATGCAGCAGCCTCTAGAAGGCTTTTTAGGGTAGAAGGTAGAATTAAAGCAGCCAAATATAGGGAAATCCTGGAAAACCTAATGCAGTCTGCAAGAAATTTGAGCCCTGTGCTCTTCCAGCATAACAATGACCCTAAGCATACAGCCAAAGATACACAGCAAAGTGCTAATGTTCTGAGTCCAGATCTCAATCTAACAGAGAATTTGTAGCTGGACTCACTGATCTGTTCTCACCTTGACTTGAAAGAGTATATTTCTTCTCTTTGTCCAAAATAAATGAATTACATTCGCTGTGATTCATTGTTCTTTGATAAAACAGGCACACTTCCAAGTGAGTGAATACTTTTTATAGCTAGTTAATAAACACATGCATCCAGCATCATCCAGTGGCAGCAGATGGCGAGAAGCAGAGAAGGAGCAGTTCTATCAACAAGCTGCTTTGCAAAGCACAGTCGCCCTTGTGTGAAATAATGGAAATGACCTTTCGTAAAGTGGGTACTTGGTTTTATTTTTAAATCAATAAGCCACATTAAAAAGGAAACTCAAAATGCTAGCTCGCCCAATGGTAGTCGGTCAGGCACAACTAAAGAGACTTTGGTTTGTGTGGGAGGGCTGTGGGAAGGAGCAAATCATCTACCCTAATTCTGATTGGTTTGTGGAAAAGGCTGACGTCCCAAATAGTCCCACTCAAATCAAACCGAGGAAACACGAAAGAAGCTCGCCATCATTGTTGTTTAACTTTCATGTAGGAACCTATAGCTATAAGTACAAACTGATTAAGAAAGCCCCAAAGTAGGTCAAGTAGGTCATAACCTAATGATGCTTGTGCATGAATACCTGCCTGGAAATAACAATAAAAGTATCCTTCCACTGCAATTGCTAATTACATCAAGCTGTGCAGACTGCTGTGCTACAGAGCTTAACCTAGTGAATGTCTGTTGCCTTGTAAAGTACTAAAGCTAATAAACCATTTGAAATTGAATTAGAGTGTCTTTTTAAATAGCCGATCCAGATTTTGCATTGGATTAGCTGGACATGCTTTTGGCAGTTACTTCATAAGCACTTTGTTTGCTCTGTGCACTTTGATCCCACTAGCCTTGGCACATTAAGCCTTAGCCTAAACCAAAAAGGATTTTCAATCATCTTAAATTGAATGGAGACTAGGCTTAATTCAAGCTGTCCAGGAAAGCAGACCCTAGACCCAAGCAAACGTGAAGGAAACCTCAGCTAATCCACTAATTGTTCTCCTGTAAACCATACAGTGATGCTAAAAAAGTGTCATGTTATTAAATATGCATCCAGAAACTGATCAAATCTGACTAGAAATTGCTAATACTATGAATTCTGGACATCACCATTCGATCAGGATCCAACACCAACATTATTTAAGATTGATTCACACAACAAGCACCAGCAAACTCAGCCAGAAGGATCGAAATGTGTTTATGAGGAAGTAGATCCCTTATCAGCACTTCAACACACTGCGGCTTCCCCTCGTAACACACACTCTGGTTAACCACTCGACCACAAAGAAATTAGCTACATACTCTTATCTATACAAACGGCATCTGCAGAATATAATCGTTCAGAAAGAGCAGCAGCGCAGCAAGCTAACCACAATGAATCACTCTTCAGGCTGGAATGAGGACATGAGAAATCGGGAACAAGGTCTGAAGTCAACCTACACATGAAAGCCTTTCCATGCTGTCAAAGAGCATGTTAGCAACTCATAAGCAATGCAATAAGTTATTAATGTCCCAAAGTTTTCAACAATGTTAACCCTCCAAAGCAACCATAGCAGTCCGGGCTGAAGCCCAGCTGTAGGAATCCACGATGGTAGCCCTCTCATTTAAATACCACTTTTAAACGGCTTTCAGAGATGCCTTGCACTGGATAGCGCTCACATGAAAATATGGATAAATCAACAAGCACTGAACTAACAAAAGAAATAGCAAAGTGGGACGATCACGCTCCTGTAGGAAGATTTCACAAGCTATAACAATGACAGTGAGAGGTCACGGATGAGATGGAACCACTGACCAGATGATACAACTGTATGCAAAAATCTGGGAACCCCTGGTCAACTTACATGTTTTGCTGATCTACATAAATAAGTTTGCATTCTCTAAAGTGAACTGCACTGCATTACATTTTGATAGATGTTTCAAACTAAACTACTTTTGCTTTGATATAGCTTTAAACAATCTAGCCAGTCTCTCAAGCAGCTTCATGAGAAGCCAGTTGGGATGCTTTTCCAACACCGGTGAAAGAGATAACATATACCAAAAGCTTGTTGGCCACTGAAAACTACGTGTTGAAATAGCATTTTTGTTCTTAAAATTCATTTATAAATAAACATCAACCTCACTACTTTATATTTACAGAATATGCATTTTCAAAAACTATGTAAGTGAATTAAGAGGTTAACAAAATGATTTGAAGTTGATTTAGAGAGACTTATTGGTGTTGGTGGTGATAGGATACAGACGTCGGAAGAGTTGAATGCCTCTAAAAGCTCCCAGAGATTTTATTACATGAAATGGTTAGGAATACACTGCCTGATGCCTGAGACACTTCTTTACAAAAGTTTTGTAACAAGGTTTTGGTCTAAATTTGGCCAAAATCTGATTTTCTCACCAAATCTGATTTTTGCGTTTGGCTGTTCACTTTATCCTTTAAAAGGGATCTGTATGTGACGTTAGTCTGAACAGATCAACTCCTAAACTGACCCACATGCGCAAAAAAAAGAACTATGCTTCACATTGCTTCAGATGGCGCGCCTGTCCAGAAATAAACAATCATGACTTCCAACAAACGGCAGTCTCTCCAGGAATTTTCAATTTAATCTTTACGATATTTTGCGATCATGAAGCATCATTGGCAGAGAGTTGGGCTCATCACCCAGAATGTGTTCCAGCTCGTTGCAAAAAGAACACATTATTAGAACACATTATCTGCGGCCACATTCGGCTACTTCTTTCGAAATCTCTTCGAACACAAAAATCGCATGAATTCCTATCTGGCTGTTCAGAATGAGTCGCACTATTTTTGTTTTTGTTTTTGTTTCACACGGCCACAAAGATGACACGTCCGTGTCACATATAAAGAAAAATTTGGGCCAATTTTACCTGCTGTGTAAACGTAACCTAAGATTGTACTGTATTTAAATCCCATGTGTCAGACACCAGGCCCATGGGCCACCTCAGGCCTATGGCACAATCCTATTCGGCCAACAAAACTACTTTAATTTCTATTAATATTAGCTCATTTCACCCTGAGCAGCACTACAGTCCCCAGTACGCACTGTAACAATGTGTGTTCCGACTCGTCCCCAACAACAATCTATAAACCAGCAGGTATACAAAAATAAAAAGGTGCCTTGTGTCTAGTATAAGCAATTAAGTAGTTTTAAAAAAAAGTTTTTTTTTTTATAAAACAACTTTTTATTTAGTTATTTTTGAGTAGTTTAAGTATTCAATGTCTATTGTGGTGTGGCAGTTGTATCTTTTGAATAAACAATAGCCAGATGAGTCATGGCCAAATGTTTAGTAAAAATAAAATCAAAACAGATGGCCCACAGATTTTTTGAGATTTTTCAACCCTTTCAGTGGTTGAGTTTGACACCCCTGATCTAAAGGTATTATTTTGGGATTACCACTATCATGTCATTATTACCATTATATGTAAATACTTAGCAGTATGCAGATCAAACTGTCATTTTGCATAGTAAATAAAATGTTCTTGCACTGTACACTCTGTGACTCTCCACCACTGCAAAGAAGTCTGAGGTAAGGTTCTCCACAATGCATCATTTCACATCAAACAGCTCTGAATGGCTTTTCCTTAGATCTTATTTCCTGATTTCTGCAGAAATTCTACTTTAATTTCTTTTACTGTTTTGGTTACAAATGTTTATTACAATTTTTTTTCAGAGCCTTTTAAATTGTGGTACTTTTGTTTTGCTGGTGCATTTTAATCGCTCAAACCTCAGAAAATAGAAATATCATAATACATGTTATGTATCTGTCAGAAAAGTACCACAATGCTATATTATTACATTATGAACATACATTCAATCAGGTGCATTTCTTCTTCTGGCTGGTACTGCTTTATTATTATTCAAAGTCCTGTAAATGATCAAAAGCAAATCTTGCCGTCGTCAAGTGCTTTGAAAGGCTTTGTGGCCTCATGCATCAGAGCATGGAGAGCATTTACTTATGCGTTCTTTTATTCCTCATTTCCTCTGCATTCTCTTTTTCATGTTGTTTGTTTTTGTTCCTTGCTATTCATGCGTGTGTGTGTGCGTGTGTGTGTGTGTGTGTGTGTGTGTGTGTGCGTGTGAGAGAGCGCGAGAGAGAGAGAGCGCGAGAGAGAGCGAGAGCGCGAGAGAGAGCGAGAGAGAGAGAGAGAGCGAGAGAGAGAGAGAGAGAGAGAGAGAGAGAGAGTGAGTATGTACGTACATGTTCATTTTCGTATACTTTCAGAACATGTGAATTGGAGAAAGCTGGAGAAAACAAGGGCTACCCTAAAGGACAAACAAAATGCATCATGAGACATATTACAATAAAGTAAACACATAAATGCAAAACATATGGGACACGTCAAAAATACATATAATAACATATAACATACATACACACATGCTTTACATAAATATTTATATGTATCTATATGCTACCAGTGTGTCCAACATGTATTATACATGTGACTACTTTATGTATGCATATATGTCCCTACCATTACTGTTTTTTAAATATATATACACTACATACATACATACTGTTAAATATATATAGAACTACATAAAAACTAAATAATTTTATAAAAACTAAAATAACTCCAAATTATTCATTTTATAAGGTGCAAGCATTCTTAACCTTGGTCTTACATCTTATATGTTAATGTTAAGAGATATTATTCTAAGTAATTTTAGACCATTTCTAATGGTCAACGCATGATTACATTTTCACACAAAACAAAACCTTTTGTTTTTACGCATTGTCAGAATGTATTTATTAAATACGCCTTTTCTGTTAAGATGTTAAAGTGATTCGAACATCAAATCTAATTCAGAGTAACTAATTCACACAATTGGTAATAATTTTACTTCAAATTAAGTAAATAATGCAAAAAGAAAATACAAAGCTTTGTACTGACAGCAATGGTATATATTGCAGGTAATGTAATAAGAGTTTTTAAATGTAATACAATCTGGAAGGTAATCTAATAAAGTTGTTTTTAGTATGATAGGAATTTTCAGTTCATGAAATGTGTAACTTTTTTAAAAATATGCAAATAAAATACAGAAGTGGAGACATAACAATGACAATATTTATGATATTTACTTATGGGACATACTATGTATGACCCTCATGTCCTAACAGGCTATAAAAACAAACCGTGTGTGTAATGTAGTGGAATGTACTGTACAATGCAAAGTGCAGGGGATCCAGAATTACAGCATGCTCCACACAAAAGCAAATCAACCTGATGCAATCTGTAGAGCGTGCAGGTTTTAATTAGTGGCTTCCGCAGCCTAATTGCTCTCGTTCTCTCTCTCTCTCTCTCTCTCTCTCTCTCTCTCTCTCTCTCTGGGTTGTTGGCAGCGTTGAGCTTGCAGGCCCTTTTGTTTGTGTTTGCAGAAACCCAACGCTGTAATCAGGGGCCCGCGAGGAGACGTGGAGGGAAAGGCAGCAGCCAAACTCTCCTACTCTGGCTTTTCTTAGCTTGGGACACGGCCGCTTTCCGAAAACGGAAAAAAGGACAAATTTCGCGGCTCCCCACAGAGCTGCACCGGACGTAACTCTGATGTCTGATGTCGTATGGTTTGCGTGTGGCTGCGCTGTGTTTGCCATTTCTGACCAGTCTTGTAGTTGTAGCAAAAAAAAAAAAAAAGTCCCAGCACTTTCCAACATCAATGCACTTCTACACACGCAAGGCCTCTTTAGTGTTTTTCATTCAGAACTCCAAAAACTAATAGGGATACTAACTAATAGGAATTACAGCACTTTTTATACTCATGTCACTGCACCATAATGTGGACACAGGACTTCACAGCTATGATTACACATGTGTGTTTAATTGCATCACAAGTGCAAATACCGGACAGCTTTCAGCATCTAGTCTTGATACGATGAGGATGAGAGTTGTGCCAGTGAAAGTCGAGCAAATCATTACATGGCTGAAAAACAAGACTAAAACAGTAAGACACATTGGCGTACCAAATTCACCTGTTTGGAACATCATTAAGAAGAAAGAGAGAGCTGGCTTAGTAACCATACAGGGAGTGGTAGGCCACGGAAGACCTCCACAGCTGACCATATCATTTCACCATAATGAAGACCTCCACAGCTGACCGTACCATCTCACGATAATGAAGAAAACTCTTCATACACCTCTCTGACTGATCAGAGACACTCTTCTAAGGGGGGCAAGTGTGGGATCAATGACTACAGTCCCTAGAAGACATCATGAATGGAAATACAGAGGCAACACAGCCAAATGCAAATCACTAATTAGCAACGGAAATCAGATGGCAAAGTTACAGTTAGCTAAAAAGTACTCAAAAGAACCTGCAGTTCTGGAAAAAGCTCTTGTCAACAGATAAGACCAGGATTAACTTGTACCAGAGTAATGGCAAGAGCAAAATGTGGAGGTGTATAGAAGCTGACAATGATCTAAAGCAGACCTATAAGTACTTACTGATGATGTAACTGCTCATGGCACTAGGGAAGTGAATTCTGAGGTGTACAGAAATATCATCTTACAGCAAGACAATGATCCCAAACATACTGCCAAAGCAACAGAGACGTTTTTCAAAGCTATACCTGTAAAATAAATAAATAAATATATATGATTTGAATCCCATTAAGCATGCCCCCCAAAACTAGCCCCCCAAAACTAGCAGAAGCGGAACACAGCTGCAGTACAAGTCTGGCACAGCATCACTCAGAAGATACTCAACACCCGGTCTTTGAGTTGCAGATTTCAAACAGTCAAAGGATAAACAACAAAGTACTAAGCATGACTAATTCATTTAGTCCCAAAACTAAAATGCACAAAAATATCCTGTATTGAAATCTGAGAAGGTGCATGTGTGAATTTGAGTGCAAATGTAAAACTGTGGAGTAAAGAGGCAAATAAAAAAATACCTTTGTCCCAAACATTATGGAAGGCATTGCATGTTATTGTTTAAATTATATGTAGTTAGTACCATTTTCAAAATGACTTTAGATGCGCCAGGAAGGGAAACAATCGTATTAAAACAACTCATGTCAACTTTTCTGTTATATACACATGTTTCTATATAGGTAACAGTCAAGAAAAGTACTAGAGATATTACTCAGACACGGATAAAGCTGAGAAGGATTCCGTTTCAGAAAACACCTACTGGCAGGTCTGTCAGTTCCATGGCCCAGCATTAATCAGAATACAGAAGGGCCCTTACAGGCCCCTATCCAAACGCAGAAGTGCAGAAAAGCTATCTGACAGACTCTGGGCTTCACATGATCTCGGTTCATGCAGTTTTTACCATGCACGCTCTCCTAGAGAGAGAGGAAGAAGAGGAAAAACTATTTCCTGAGGATGAGAAACTATATTCCATCTGTCCTTCAGCCAGGAAACACTCTCACTGCAGTGTTACCCTCTCATCCTCACCATGTTTTTATTTATGTTATTCACACAGCAAGAAAGAGAGAGAGAGACAGTGAAAGAGAGACAGACAGAAAGGAGGGGGGCTTGCAATTCAGCGTCAATCTTAGCATCTTTTGAGCACAACTCAAAAATAGCTAGTACAGACCAGCTAGACCAGTAAACACAGCTTTGAACAGTTGTCCACATAAAATTATAATGAAATACATTTGCCTAATTGAAGAATATATGTTTCTGAAAGGAATGTTCTTAATATTAAGCATTGATTTTCAGACTTTCAGACACATTTACTTCAAAACTATGGGATCTAACTGCTCACCATGAGGCTATGAGGAATGCTGCCCCACTTCTTGCTCTAAAATGTAGGGGTGTGGCTGAAAATAAGGCTCCACCTATGGACTGAAACGCTACTGTTTTGGTAGTGTATGAGCAACAATAATATAATATATACTCAGAGAGAAGCAGACAGAAAGAAGCAGAGAAAGAGAGAAAGACTGAGAGATAGGTAGACTGCTTTATTATAACACACAGACACACACACACACACACCCACACACCACACCCACACACACACCCACACCAGAAGAAAGTTGTGTTACTGGCTTGTATATTCCTGATGGAGTCAGAAAACAGCTTCATTTGAGCCCTCACCAGACTGAGTGCATCTAATCAACACTGTGTGTGTGTGTGTGTGTGTGTGTGTGTGTGTGTGTGTGTGTGTGTGTGTGTTAAGGGATGCTGTTGACTTCCTGCCACCCACAACTAAGCAGTAAACTCTGTCCTGAACAGGGGTCGTCACTAAGCTGTGCTCAGCAACAAAAGCACTGTATACACACACACACACACACACACACACACACACACACACACACTCTCTTTACCAAATGCCACAATCTGATTCTTTAAGTGCTCTGTGCATCATTATTATAGCACAGCTCACTTACTAAGCTGAAGCAAAAAACAGCATTAAACAACTTCAGTCATTTGAATGCAAATGTTTTCAGAAATCCAAGAACAGTCAGGATGAATAAGTAGGAAATTGGTTGGCTGGATTGATGGATGGATGGGTGGGTGGATGAGGGGGTATGTGCATGGGTGGATGGATGGGTGGATAGATGGGTGGACGGATTGGTGGGTGTAACATTAAGAATAATCCTTTCAGAAACAAATATTTTCTAGAATTAAGCAAATCTATGTGTGTTTTAATGAAAAATATGATTTTATGATCTGTTTAAAGCTGTGTTTGCTGGTCTAGCTGGTCTGTACTAGCAAGACATTTTTAGCTGTGCTCAAAAGAAGCTAAGCTTGTCTTGCTGAAACACTGAATGGGTGGGTGGGTGGGTGGGTTGGGTTGGGTTGGTGGATGGGTGGATGAGTGGGTTGGTGGATGGGTTGGATGGTGGATGGATTGGATGGTGGATGGATTGGTTGGTGGATGGGTGGGTGGGTGGGTAGGTGGGGGGGTTGGGTTGGTGGATATGTGGGTGGGTGATGGGTGGACTGGTGGTTATGTGGGTGGGTGGATATGTGGGTGGGTGCATATATGGGTGGGTGAATGGGTGGGTGGATGGATGGATAGGTGGATGGATGAGTGGATGGATGGATGGGTGGAATGACAGGTGGATGGATGGATGGATAGGTGGATGGATGGGTGGGTGACCCATCCATCCATCCATCCACCTGTCCATCGATCTGTCCACCCACCCATCAGTCCACCCATCCATCCATCCATCCATCCATCCATCCATCCATCCATCCATCCATCTATCCACTCATCCATCCACCTATCCATCCATCCATCCATCCATCCATAGATGGATGGATGGGTGGACTGATGGGTGGGTGGAGAGATAGATGGGTGGGTGGATGGATAGGTGGATGGGTGGGTGGATGGATGGATGGATAATGGATGGATGGATGGATGGGTGGATAGGTGGACAGATAGGTGGATGGATGGACAGCTACACATCCTTTAGACCCATAGCATCAAGCTGTCCTCTCACAATGAAAGGATGGACAAAAACACCTGTGGATATTTCCCGATATGGAGTTTCAATTTTTCTTGTCTCACAATCATTCATCTGATGGTAGCAGAACCAGAGTGCGACTTGTTATCAGACCAACAGTCACATGATTTATACCAGCCCACCCCAAAATCAAATGTATTTCTTTTGTCTCTCACACACACACACACACACACAGACACACACACACACACACACACACAGCTATGTCTTCATGTAAAGTAACTTTTTCCACAATCTGCACATTTATCTTCATTTCTTACTTTTATTCATAATTCATGTACTACACTGAGATAACCTAGGTGGTTAACAAGGAAGAAAATGAAAACTAATGAAAGCTTTTTATTTTAAGCGTGAAATAATTATGTACCACGACCCTATCTGGATTAAGCGGTTAATAACGATGATGATAATCATGACAGCCAACATACTAACAAATTAATGCTAGCTAAGTTAAGGTCAGCATTTCTCCCCGCCAACTTGCTCAGATATGTCCTCATCCTCCTTAAGTAGCTTTCTCATTCTTGTCTTCTCGATGCCACCCTGCTTTTCTTGCTGCTGCTGTCCTGTCTTCTGTGCCATCTTCACTTGATTCATATATGAGAACTGTTACATCGCTAATGCAAAACAAAACAAAAAAACAGTGTGTGTTGTGTTAGCCAGCACCTGATTCACACTGTCACACTGAATTTGATGCTCTCTTGAGGTTACATTTAAATGCCTGCATGGGTGCTAACACAACTGCTGCACTAATTAAGGTGGAACAATAAAAATCTAACTTCAGCTTCATCTCACCTCTATCCACTGTACGAGACTCAACTGCAATCAGCAAACAAGGGCCATACCTCTGGAGGTGGGGGTCGCTGGTTTAACCTCTATTTTACAGATATAGTCTTAGATATAGTATAGACATAGATCGCTTGTCTAAGCATTCATGCATTTATATGCACGAGTTTACACATTAGCTCACAGTAACCGCCCCAAAATACTACTGGCCTACTGGACATTCTCCCTACTTTCTCGATTACCTATTCCAGTAATGCTTTTGGTGGTCTACCAGGTCTCACATGGTTGTTAGAGGTACCATTAGAGGTACCACTCTTGGAAATTCCACTCTTCCTTATGCAACTGGAATCTTATATCACATAATCTCTAAAAAATCTCCAGAAAAATGAATAGCTTGAAACTTAATGGCTGTTTTGACTGGAAATGAAATAAAACACGTGGCCTATTGCCATTGTGAAGTGGAGTAACAATCTCTATATCATGCAGCCTTGAAAGACAGAGATATATAGATGCTATTGTGTATGCATGTCCAAGCATGTTTTCCTATGCATGAGCATTTCTCTACATGCAGCATGTGTGCATATTTCTGAGCACGCACGTGCGTCTCTTGGCCGTCTGTGTGCCATTACAGAGGCCATAATGAATCTCCCCAGTGTGAGCCGCACCGCTGGCAGCATCACTCTGCCTCAAACAGGGGAGCTATTAACACAGAGAGAGACAGGAAGGAAGGAAAAGAGAGAAGCCAAAGAGAACACAGAGCAGCCAGGGGTTGAGAGAGAGAGAGAGAGAGAGAGAGAGAGAGAGAGAGAGGGAGGGAGGACTGTTCTCCCTTAGGTGATGTATTTAACAGAGAGTGTGTGTGCACGAGAGAGAGAGAGAGATGAAAAGAGAGATGAGCGATTAGCCTTAGAGGAAAATACTCTGGGAATATCTGAACAATTTCTCACTCAGAGGCTCTCCACTTCAGGAAAACACCATCTGACCCCTAGAACACCAGAAATACATGAGAATCGTCCCGCACAGCATTGGTGTGTGCGTGTCTGTGTGAGTGAGTGAGTGAGTGAGATACAGAGTAGAAGACAGCAGCACTACCTCTGGGACTTCCTTTCTGCAGTGAGGAAAACACATATAGTACTGCGCTAAAGTCTGAGACCTCCATTCATGCATTTCATTTCCAGTCGAAACAGCCAAGCTCTTCATTTTTCAGCATCGGGAAAAAAAGCAGGAAACATAAAACGAACAGAAAGCTACATGGAAGCCTCAGCACACACAATATAAATATCAGTTTTTCAGCATTTACTGTGTCCACCAATTGCTTCTGTTCTTTTCAGGAGACTTGCTTTGAGCTTTTCAAAGAAATCTACAGGGATCTTGTTGCACAGCTTCAATGTTCAGTCTAAGAAGTTGGTTGCACACTCTGTTTCTCTTGTTCCAAGCAATTCCAATTACACATTTAGACTCATCAGTCCATTAAACCTTATTTCACGTCCCAGATGTTCAGTTTTAATGCTCTTATCCAAATGTTCTTGCCCTTTTCTGTTTTCTTTTCTTACTAAGGACTTCCAGCTACACGTCCTTTCAGACCCTGAGCACTGAGGTTTCTTCTCACAGTGGAAGGATGGACAGAAACATCTGTGGATGTTTTTTTGATCTGAAGCAAATGTGGAGCTTGATTTATCTCCAAAAGATGAAAGCTTCATTCGTGACCCTTTTGGTGGTGGACCAAGTATTGCACAGTTGTTAGGTGTCACACTGTCACTCATTTTTTGAGCTCCAGTTTTGGAAGCTCTTGTACTTTCTTACCTCTGACTTTCAACTTATCCATGTTATTATCTTATATCTATTCTTCTCAGAAACATCACTTTTAGCCATTTTAGATGCGCATGAGAACAAAACCTGAAGGTGAGTTTGGTTGCTTGTGTGAAAGTGTCTGTGAAGGGGAACACAATGTCAGCTTTTGGTGAGAAGATGCAGCTGTAAGCAGTTGGTTTTAAGATTAGAAGGATGCATGAGTTAAAGTGGCAGTAGGCAATACTGATAGACTTGATATTATATTTTAGTGTTGGAGGCTTTGGTGTAGTTTTTGTTAAACACACACTTTCTGCTTTATTCCTGCTTTTAATTCCGAAAAATTACTTTTACTAAATGGCTACTGTTGATTGGACGTTGAATAAACAAAACGGTGCTCTCTAACTTTTGCACAGTACAGTATACCTACAACCCAAGGATCAAAAGCACCTGTCATTGCAATAAATAAATAAATAAATAAATAAACAAACAAACAAACAAACAAAAGAACAAGCAGACTGGCTGTGTAAGGACTGTGAGATTGTACAATCTGGCAAACAAAACAACAAGTGCAGAGATGGACTGTGAATAATGAAAACCCTTCAGATTGTTTAAGGAAATAATGGACAACGTGGTGTCTGGGTTAAAGAAGACGAGGACTGTTCAGACTGTTACCAGCGTAATGATATGGGGGGTATTAGTGGGTAACTTGCACACCTGTGAAGGTATTATTAGCGCATTTTGAAGCAACATACGCTGCCTTTTAGACGCTGTCTTTTTCAAGAGCATCCATGATTATTTCGGCGTGACAACAGCAAGCAACATGCACCCATCCTAAATTTTTTAGAATGTGTTGCAGGCATCAAATTTGGAACTAGTGTATATTTACAAAACTTGTAAATGTGTAGTGTATATGTACAAAATTTGTTTGTACATTAAATTACGCTACACAAGGACAAAAAAAAGGCCACTAAATGACTTTAATGGCCCACATTTTATTTTAGGTTGGTACTTATTGTGCTAGCATGCTATTAAGTAGCTAGACTAATGACTTTAACACTAGTTACGATTCTCAGATATTAGACCTTAACACTAGTTATGACTCTCAGATATTAAAGTCAAAGTCAGATTTATTTATATAGCACTTTTTACAACAATCGTCGTCACAAAGCAGCTTTACAGAAAATCTGGCCCGAGCCCCCATAAACAAGCCAATGGAGATAGTGGCAAGAAAAAACTGCCTTAGAACAAGAGGAAGAAACCTTGAGTGGAACCAAGACTCAAAAGGGGAACACATCCTCCTCTGCTTAATATTGGACAGCAAAACAAAAACACGAGCAAAATCAAAGCCAATCAGAGTAACGAGAAATAGATGAATGAAAATCAGTCACTGTTACCAGTGAATACCACTGACTTCTGTTAGACTACCTTTATTCATGCAGCTCAGCTCTTTTACCCTTTAAATAATGGAAGGCTGAAAAACAAAATTAAGTAGCAGTGAAGATGAGGATCTTCTGCTAATTGAGAAAAGCATTTTTGATGCCTAGTTTAACAGTAAAGCCAATGATACTGTATGTTTTGACGTATCATTACAATAACGTTGCAGTAGCCACATAATGAAGGGTTTACATAGTATAATCTGCCTGTACTGCAAATGTTTTTCCAGTAATCACCACAGGATGTTGAATTAAACTGTAAAACACATTTAAAGCTTCATACTGGCTTGAACACAGTGCATTATTGTGCAAATTACAGAAATTCTTCCCAGTGCATGCCTGCACACTGCTACTCTACAGCTTACTAAAGTGTGCTTGTGAGCCAAAGAGGAGATTCGAATGGAAAAGGTCTGTTTGGCCTCATAGTCACTGGAGGCAGCAGACATGACAAATTCACAAATTCGCTGCAATTCCATAGTACAGCAATACATTTTCAATGATGAATGACCTTCATTTGCTCGCACTAAACTGATTGCGCTGGTCAGGAATCTGAAAGATGGATTACTCCAAGCTATGCATGAACTCTTCACCTGTTTCTGGAAGTTGTAATCCTGTTTAACACACGTAGTGAACTTTTTACCCACTGTGTTCTTGTGTGCAACATCCTGTTTGCGAACGATTAGTAATCCACCAGAGGCTGCATTACAGAAACATTCTACCTCTGAAATCTTATCTTATTTGTGTAGTCACAATGACGACTTGAGATAAGACTGAATTTAGGACAATTGCAATTATGTAATAACATTTCCTAAATTCACTTTCTAATCCTAACTCCAGAAAAAAGAGCATTACAGGAACATGCTAATTTCAAAGTTTTGGGTTTTTTTTTTTTTTTTGTTAAAACAAAAATAGAGAGAGAAAAAAAATATTACTGTCTAAAGAGGAACAAAACAGGTTAGCATATGTTGTCGTTGTGCTGCTGCGAGTCAAAGTAATTTAAAATCAGAGGCGCCTGGTCAGATTTTATGGGAATCATAAAAGCAACCATCGAGACACCACATACACATGGAACATTGCAGCATTTTCCATTATGGTTCCATTAAAAACAACGTAATATCTGGTTTGCCGTCGTCTGTCTACCACCACCATGTGAATGTAGTATTGGTCAATTCCCCATAGCATTCTGCTGATGATGTGGAGCCGATGCTATGTAATAATCACATTCTAGGACTGCAGCTGTGTGCATGCTAAAATAAGGTACTGGTGTTAGCCAGAACTTTTTTGTGAAAGATAAAATTTTAATTTATACAGCCCTGCCTAAAAAAAGCGATCATTCCCTGAAGTTTGCACTGGAGCGACAAGGCTAATGCAGCTAGCACACAATGAAAGCATCATGAAAACTGCCAATCTAAATCATCACATTTTTGCCTCAAACAACATTAAACTGTTGAGTAATTTCTTAATGTATTTTGAGTCTTGAAGTCTCACAATGCTCAGTGAACACACAATAACGCTAGGCTAACAGCTTTTAGCTCAGAGAAGTATGTCGGCACGTATCTGACTGCTGGAAGGCAGAAATGCATCTCCTCTTCTGGCTGCTAAGAGGGCATTTGGCAGGAGCTGCGAGATTGATTTCATTTCTGTCACAATGGCCGTCTGAAATGGAGGCAGAGATGACGGGGCAGATTGGAGCTATACGTTGGGATTCTGTTACCCCCGGCCGCTACTGAAGCGCTCCTCCGATGAAAGCCCGTTTGTTCGGCTTTGGCTCTCGTTAAAGAAATGCGCCTCTTTCGACGAGCGGATAGACAAAAAAACGAAAATACTTCGTCAGGTGTTACCGAACCCTTCGGCCTGTCCAAATCCTCAAACTTACACATAATCCACCTGTAAGAGGGGCATAATGTGGTGTTGGGATGCAGAGAAGGGGAGGGGGTGGTGTTGCAGCACTGGCTTGGGGTAGTTCCCAAAGCCGTGGGACAAACAATAGGGGTATTATTTGGGATAAATGCCCCTCCCCCTGAGCCCCTGGTGGTGCTGGATCCTCCCAGGTGCAGATTGATGACCTAGTCCATCTGTTGCTAGTCTGTGTGGGTGTGTGTAGGAAGAGGATTTGGAGGTGTTGACTTGCAGAGAAAAGGTATAGACACCACAGCTGAAGTTTCCAGTGGATAATAGAGGCTCCATTATGTTTGCAAATGTAAAAAAGAATTGTTTTCAGAAAAAAAATGCCTCTCACAAGTATTTACGAAGATAAAAAAAAACTAGCTTTGCTTATATGAAACTATGATTTACATAATAGCTATCTTTTGAATCAATGTAGATTGAAAACGGATTTAATCAATGTATCGCTGTATTTCTGCAGCTGTAATATATCTGTATAAATACACACAGATGAATCATATATCTACAGGGTGTTCCAAAAAATTGACATAATTTTGTGGTCTAATAACACTCTCCCTCGAATGATCTCAAATTTTAACAAAATGTGTAAAAACCCTGTTTAATTTTTAATGTTTTGTTTCCAGGTTGAAGAATGGCATTCACTAAAAATCAAAAGGCATTTTGTGTTTTAGAATATGCTCAAACACAGTCAAACAAGAGTGTGCAGTGTAGATTTTAGAGAAAATTCAATAAAAATGCACCAACTGTAAAGCAGAATTGAACATGGCACAAAAGAGGAAGACTGTCTGTGAAGGGTGTCTGTGCAGGGCAATGGGAACTGGACGTGTGTCGTGTCACAGGCATATTGAACATTTGTGAAGCTGTGAAATTGGTCATAAAATCTACATTCCTCTGAATTTGTTGTTTGAATTTTGACAAATAAATCTTATATTGTTCAACATGAAGCCCATTTATTTTCATTTGCCTAGGACGTTACTCAGAGATTCATCTCAAACCCTGCATATATCGTCACTGATGGGGGAAAAGAAATGTGTATCTCCCAAAATAAAAGCAAACCATGTTTACGTTTTACTGTAAATTGTAATATGCTTTTGTTGTTCTAAAACATTTTGGACAACTTCTGATTCAATGTAAGGGACAATACGCATTTTCAAAAACTTACAAGTTACAGGGTATTATATTACTGTTCTTTATATATAATGTTCTTTATATATATATATATATATATATATACACACACACACACACACACACACACACATATATATCTATGCTGTCGGAAGAAAACCTTGTATCTCCAAAATACCTTTACAGGAGAAGGAAAAAACATACTTCACTTTCAATGTAAGTCAATGGAACCAGAATTTTTCACATGTAATTTTGGGTAATTTCTTTTAGGCCATTCATCATGAAATTTAGAAACAATGGAAAGAGTAACAGATACTTTCAAATTATGCCAAAAAAATGCCAAAAATGGATATAAGTTTTCTTCCGACAGCAAAATCTGCACAATGCTGTCAGACAAGTACCGTTCTCCTGGCAACCACCAAACCCAGACTCATCCATCGGATTTCCAGATGGAGAAGCGTGATTGGTCACTCCAGAGAACACGTCTCCACTGCTCTAGAGTCTAGTTGCGCCGCTTTACACCACTGCATTTGACGCTTTGCATTGCGCTTGGTGATGTAAGGCTTGGATGCAGCTGCTCGGCCATGGAAACCCATTCCATGAAGCTCTCTATGCTGTTCTTGAGCTAATATAAAGGACACATGAAGTTTGGAGGTCTGTAGCGATTGACTCTGCAGAAATTCGGTGACCTCTGCTCACTATGCGCCTCAGCATCCACTGACCCCGCTCTGTCATTTTACGTGGTCCACCACTTCGTGGCTGAGTAGCTGTCGTTCCTAATCGCACCCACTTTGTTATAACACCACTGACAGTTGACTGTGGAATATTTAGTAGCGAGGAAACTTCATGACTGGACTTGCTGCACAGGTGGCGTCCTATCACGGTACCACGCTGGAATTCACTGACCTCCTGAGAGTGACCCATTCTTTCACTAATGTCTGTAGAAGCAGTCTGCAGGCCTAGGGGCTTGGCTTTCTATACCTGTGGCCATGGAAGCGATTGGGACACCTGAACTCAATGATTTGGATGGGTGAGTGAAACTTTTGGAAATATAGTGTAAATATAATAAGTGTCCCATATGTATTTTATATATCTGTCATTAAAATGTTCTATGCTTAATCCTAAACTTCATGGTAATTAAGTCTCTATAATTAGTCTCTAGCTCAGTAACGAAAGAAATGTCTTTACTCTCATAGCTCAAAAAAACATTTAAGTAGGTTTGTAGGTTACTTGCTTATTTCGTTAATGCCCCAAAATGCTTAAAAACAAGCATATGCACACACACGGCCGCGCACACACACACACTTAAGGGAGCTGTAACAAAATCAACCAAAATCTGCATAAACACTCAGCTCAGTATCCTGAAGCAGTAAAACACACACAGAACCTCTGTATTAGTTTGTGTGTAGTCTTATATATGTGTAGAGAGAGAGAGAGAGAGAGAGAGAGAGAGAGAGAGAGAGAGATTTCCTGAACTGAAGGCATTCCAAAGGCCCGGTGGTCCATTCCAGCCAGGAGGCAAGACGCTACATGCTGCCAGATATCAACTCACAAAGGGCCTTCATTTCCTGCCCCTCTCTCCCTCTCTCTCTCTCCTAAGCCTGGCGTCGGAAGTGCTGTGTGTGTACTGGCTAATCTTTTGTATCATCTAAAGCCTGCTCAGTAAAGCCAACTAACAGAGAGCATTTTTCACCCGTCCATCGCGTCACTGAAAAGAGCGAGAGAGAGCGAGAGCGAGCGAGAGAGAGGGAGAGAGAGGGAGAGAGAATGCAGCGAGCAGCCTGTGAAAAGAGTAATTCAATATAAGCTCTTTAATCATAATATTCGCAAGCTAATGAAACTTTCCCGCCGCACGCTATTCACTATAGTGTCATGCATCTACACGCCTTTCTGCAGCAAAAGAAGGAGACACAAAAACAGAGAACTGGTATTTTAAATAACCTCTTTCAACACTCACATCCGCAAAAAAATCTTTCATGCAGTTTCTCAAAGCACAAAAACAGACATTCCACACATCACTGCTGTTAATCTGGCACACACGCACACTCTTGGACCCTTTTTTCCGCCCGCTGAAGAACTCCGAGAGTGGTTCTGATTTCAAAAACACACAAACAAGGAGCAGACGTCTTCCGACCGTGAGGCGTTTGCACGTTCGAGAAAAAAACAGGCATTTCCAAAACTAGATTTAAAAAAAAAAAAAAAAGATACAGAGGAAACGGGGCTCCTAACAACCATGCAAGACCTGGTAGACCACCAAAACTGTCCTCATCAGATAAACAGTACTTAAAGCTTTCATCTTCGAGAGAGAGGAGAAAATCGAGCTCCACTCTGTTCTTCCTTCCACGGAGAAGACGAGAAGACGACTCAGCACTGTGAGTCTGAAAGGATGTGTAGCTGTCACAATGCCAATACTGAGAAAAGGAAACACACAAAAAAAAAACGAAACAAAGAAGCTGCTGATGTTCTCAGATCAATGGACTGACCACCCTTAACACCACTGAATATGTTTGGGATTATTTGGATCGTTTTTCTCTAAAAAGGGGTCTCCCATGAGGCCCATGGTGGCTCAAAAACTGAAGATAGTCTGCTGCAGATGCAGTCTGTACTCTGCTCCTGTATGTAACAGAATTAAAAGCACATTAACACCAACAATGTGCTGTAAATAAAAGGCTATTGCACATTGAAAATGAATCATTCTGTTTACATAACATTCTTTCCCTGGGCGTATGTAAGCAAGCATGAGCTGTCAAAGTTCTGTTCCTTAATTTTTATTTATTTATTTGTTGTTATTTCAACTAACAGCTAGGTTATGCTAGTGATAGCCATAGCAAGTATAGCTTGCATGCCCTCCTTTACACAGTTAAAAACTATTCTAACAGCTGTCTACTTCAACTTTACCTAATCAAGTTCATAGTTCATATAGTTCATACTAATCCTCTGGTCAATAAATACAACTGCTCATTATTGATTGTGAAACACAAAAAAAAAAAGTGGACCGATAAATGATCTCAGATTTACTGTTCAAGCTGCGGTGCTCCAGTTCAACTGCCTTCAGTAGTGCTGGAGGAGTAAGAGGACTAACAGTACTTAAGGTAAATCGCAAGCACATTTTAAGCTGCCTTTAGATATATTTCACTTTCAGCAATAGCCATGAAAACAGAGAATAAATCAAATGTTAGATTTTTGGTTAACGAAGAGTTTTTATTTTAGGAGGAAATGCCTGGACTAGACAATCATATGAAAATGACAACACAGTGTAGGTTTTGCACAATATTAAAATGTAATTCCACTGTTTATGCAAAATTCCTGCATAATTAAATGTTTAAATCATGAACAAAATCATTTATTCTTAGTTAGAAATGGTTTAGAGAAGTTAAAATGTTGCGAGCTGAACAGACAGATGCACGTAAATGACTTGGTCCTTGTGACATCACAAAAGATAAATTCAAAACAGGCTATTTTTGCAGCTTAGCTTCCATATATGGAAACCCGCCAGAGACCCTGGCCATTTTAAGGGATTAAGATACTGTATTTTTGAGTAATTAATTAGTTAAATTACAATTACTTATTAGCCTAAACATGTATTGTTGATTTACCTGGACTCGCTACGAGAAAATACCACAATAATCCATTCCCGGGTTTACATTAAGGAGGAATTCTAATTCATTTGGATAAGACGTAAACAAAGCTGCTCGGAGTGATAGGATGCGAAATGCACTGTTCTAGGGAAACTTTCCATCCCAGAACTGTTCACAGTGCTGGTGATAAGAACGAGACACCTGAGGAGTTTAATGCCTTTAAAAGCCACTTCACAGAAACGTATAACATGAAATAGTGTGATCGTTTTGAGATAAAGTTTTGGCCTAAATCATATTTTTTAAAATTCTCTCATGGTGGAGAGGTACATGCAGGGTGTTGTAAGGCAAAATATTCCCCAAAGACACTCATTATCTTTATATTTACTGCTATTTTAGTATTTTCAATGTATAAAAACTCAGAACACAAACAGAGTTTCAGATGTTTCACACAGTAAATAAAATGGCTATGTTTGCATAGTCGACATTGGGACCCCCGGTTTTCATCAGAAATCTGAGGCTGTACAGAATTCTAAAACTAAGTTTCTTTACAATGAACCATTTCACACCAACCCACTCTGAATGACTTTGTTTATATGTCAACAACTGAATTATGGAGACATTTTTAAAAAACTGAATAATGAGTTAAAAGGACAAGACTAAATCAGATAAATCCTGTCCAATATTTCTGAAAACTGGCCAAACCAGGTTGTTTTCTACCCAGCATGTTTTTTTTTTTCTTTTTAGAGATGTGCTCCATTCTGGCTGTTGTCGATGCACTCCAGAGGCATTCTTAGAAGCTGTTTTCGGAAATATGACACTAATACGCTGCTTGAAGTTTGATACTAGCCTGGGGATCCTACTCCGGGATGTCCAGCCCCAGTGCCCCTCCTGTCCTGTTACCTGTTCCCGCACTCCAGTAGCCTCAGGCCCCGCTGAGCTGTTTTCTTTGCTACTATGCAAAAAGAACAGTTGTGAAAATCCACACATACGATATAAACCATGTGCACAAACTTAATTTCAAATTGCTGGGATGTTAGGTCCTAATTAAAAACAGAAATTAGTGATTTACAAATTTTGACTGGTACTCACCCGAAAACAGTACAAACACAAGATATTTAATGCCACAGCAAATTAACTTGATTATTTTTTAAAATATGTACACTTTACTAAATTTGATGCCTACAATATTCCAAAAAATTGGACAGGAGCATGTTTACAGGGCCTCTTTATTACATCACCTTTCCTTTTAATAATGTTCAGTATTTGTTTGGGAACTGAGGACATCAATTGTAGTTGTGAATGTGTATTGTGTCTCCAATGTGTCTCCATTGTCATATGGTTCACTTCATAATGAGCCAGGTTTTCCGTGGGAAACAGTTCTGGACTGCAGACAGGACACTCCAGCACCTGCACATTCTCACTACAAAGCCACACTGTTGTAACTTGCAACCTGTGGCTCAGCATCGTCTTGAAACAAGCAAGGATGTCCTTGAAAAAGACGTTGTTTAGATGGCAGCATATGTTGCTTCAAAATACATATGTATATGTGGTAATAATCAGGATGATCTTTTTCCTCTTTGGCCTGGATAACACGGCACGCATTTCCAAGTTAAATTTGAAAGGTGGGCTTGTCAGACCAGAGCACACGTTTCCACTCGCGTCAGTCCATCTCAGATGAGCTTTAGCCCAGAGAAGTTGGCGGCTTCTGCTTTGCATAGTAAAGTTTGACAGTGTTTATTGAGAAGGGTTTTCTAAACTATTATCTTCATGCTCCTTTCATCACCCAGGAATGATTGCTCCAAGTCTTAAACAGCCCTATCCCAACTTTGTAATGTGTTACACACCTCAGTTTCAGAAAGCGAGTAAACTTAGAAAAAAACTATTCAAAAAGGTAAAAAATAAAACAATAAACACCGTCTTTACACAATTTTCATCTAAACGAAAGTTTAAGTAGATTTACAAATCACTGTTTTCTGTTTTATTTGCATTTTACCTACTGTCGCAATTTTTCTGGGTTTGTTTCCTTTTGAATAGTGATAATAGCGTTAGCATTAAGAGATGCCATGCTGCTTCATCAGAGACCTTGAGACATAAACAAATGATCTTAGGTTTTCCACTGCAAACCCTTGAGACACTCAAACAAACCAAAAATTCCACATGAAAGCATTACAAAGTAAATTCTTTTTAATTAACGTCTCAAAATTATTATTGCGTAAGTTTGTCTTTAGCAAGGGAATGCAATGGACATTCCTTTCTTTCCCTGACCGCACTATTAACGCCAATCTTCATGCACAAACAGAACAATAAAAAGAATTCTCGCTGTGAGTGTTGAGAGCTTCCTGTTCTGGCGGCTTCTGCAGAAATAATGCTCTTCCTCTGGCGGTTTATGAGGTTTATGGATCTTCTCGAGGGGATTTTGGACTAGAACCACACTAAACTGGTGTAGGTCTCGCACATTTTGCGGTTTCTCCTTTTCCTGAGTCATTTCTTGAGCTTCAACCACTACAATCCTGCTGAACTGGAAGAGCTGGCTTAAAAACAAGAATTCAGATGAATATTGTTATTGTCATATTAAAGCTTTGTTTTTTCATATGCATCATTTGAGAACACCAGCTGTCATTTATATTGTGTGAACATTTCATGATGAATAGACCAATAAAAATGGCCCAAAAAGATCAGCGATCAATCTCAGCCTCAACCATCCCCATCCTCCTAGCTCACAAAAGCAGAACTACAAGCATCAGCATGTGCAAGGAGAACTGAATGCACTCTACATATCCAGGTATTGATGTCAATGTCCACTCACTAAAAATGTTATCCTGCTTTTATGTGGTGGCCTCTTACTGATGACGAATGAATGTTTAAATGGCAGACAATTGGACAAAAGAATGGGGGTACAGACGACAGACATATAAGCTAGATGAAAGATCAGTTAATTGGGTGGGTTTTGAAAGCTGCCGTCTCTAATGGGAAAGGTTCATGCAAAACAACCAATCACAGACCATCAGCATGATGTGCCCATAATAAAAGCAAGGGATACCTGAATGGTTTCTGGCTCAGTGACTATGGCCCAATCCCATTCCTTATTTTTACCCCTACTCCTTATTTTCAAGTGTCACCTTGCCTCTTGGAGTTTCTTCCCCTACAAAATGGGACAACCCTCAAATAATAAAAGCACATTACTGCATTAACAGGCAACTAGTGATGCTCTGTAGGTGACCCTGCCAGTCTGCAATGACAGCAGAGGAGGGTAAACTTCAGCATCCTCGTTTCTGGGGTTTAGTTACATTTAGGGAATCACATGCTCTCAAATAGGGAGGCTATTTAAGGTGGAACAGGAAATTTAGCTAGCTAGCTACTTAGACATTAGCATACTATTAGTGATTTTTTTATGCTTGTTATAAAGAAAAGGACCATAATACATTGAAATGACATTGAACTATGACAATTTATTGGTCATCATATGTTCTAACAGAGAAAAGAATCACATTTGAGGGTTTCTTTGGTCGCTTGCGCAGCCATCTTGCCAGTTTTTCTTTTTTTTCGCATAACATCGTTTGGAGTGTGCCTCTAAAAAACCTCCATTTGGGAGGCCAGGTAGCCCTAACACTCTGCCCTACCCTTCCATCTCAACAAAAATCTGGACAACCTAACCACTAGGTGTGAATGCCAAATATTGAGGGCTAAGGGTTAAGGGATGGGGCCAGGTGTTGAAATGGGAACAAGCCTATATCTCACTCTCAAAGATTCGTCTGCTTGCTACTACCATTAAGCTTGACAATCATCACCAGACGGTGCACAAACCAGAGCCAATTTTAGTTCTCTGTGATAGGTTATATTCTAAGCTGTGGTCATTTTAGCGTGCAGTTTTCATCAGACAGTCTGTGTGCTTCTTTGAGCAGAGTGCCCGAGGCTAAAACTTAGTAAAATACAACAAAAAGGCAATGCCAGAGGTACAGCCTCAATTTGTTGACTGTACCTGAATCATGTACAGTGAACAGAGATTAGATGAAGCTGAAGTTAGGCTTTTCCAGTTCCACCTTAAATAATGTAGCAGTCGCATAAAGATGTCAGTACAAGTGCTTGCATGCATCTGTTGCAGTGTTAGAGGTGTGATGGAAATTCAAATAAGAAGTTAACTGGCTGATAGTGCTCTACAGAGCTCATTAACATAGTATTAATTTTCATATGTGAATTAAGTGAAGATGCATTTCCCGACACAGCTGTGTCAGGAAATGGAAAACCCAAGGTGGCGCCAAGAAGAATGTAAAATATAAAAGAATATACAAGCTAATTAAGGGGGATTTGCATGCAGGTGGGCAATGAGAAAACTTACTTAGCATTCATTTGTCAAATTTAAGATAAACGTTTCTGCAATTGAGCCTCCTTGGTGATCTCAGTGCAGCATATGAATAACATTAAAAATGAGAAGAAATGAAGTTGATAACATGCTGATTTTATAAAACACTATTTTGCACGAACGCAATGCTGATGTGGGTGTGTGTATAAGCAGGGGAAACAGAGTTGGGGTGGGCTTCTCTGCATCATGGAGCTCTCAATGCAAAAACAAGTCCTACTACAGCCCTGCCCACTACAGTAATGGAAGAATCTTCATTTAGGTCATTTTTGATTATGTGTATTGTTTTATTTATCGTGAAATTCGGATACAATGTAACGGCCCACTCATGTTCAAAAAACCACTTATAGACTCTTAAGGTACTTAGTGAAAAACCTTTTCATTCTGTCCATCTCATCTCTCTCCTTTTTCTTCTTTTTGTTCTGCCCCTGGACATTGTGAAAGGCATTCAGAGGAAGGTAAGGATCAAAGGTCAGTCTCTGTAACTTTGTAAACATGTGTGGAAAATTCTAAATTGCCATCAGGACGCCGCAGCGGTCATTTTAAGATTTAAACAGTCCAGATCAGGAGAGGGCAATTATTCAGGCTTAGATTAAACACCAAACACACATATGTACCCAAAGCAATGAAACACAGAAGATTAAAAACTCAGATTAAACACAACAACGCAAATCCTTTAACTGCTGCCATACACGCAAGGAAAAGAACAAAAGAAAGGGGACAACACATACCCGCCACGCTAACATGCTCAGGCAAAGGCTGCAGAGCCCAAGCGAATGTACACACACGCAGACAAAAAATAGGGTTAGCCAATAGTGGTGGTAGAAAAACGGCCAACAAGATTTACAAAGAAAAACCAATGACGTACAACAACGTCAGCCCAAACACTTGAACTCCAGTGTATTCAACACATCCAAAATCCCATCTTGCATCAAAATAGCTTCCACCACATCTGGACTGACTGCATAATTCAATCACAGGGATGTAAACAAACTCATTCAGAGTGGTTTGGTGTGAAACGGCTCACTGTAGAGAAACGTGCCACCTCAGAATTCTTTGCAGTGGTGGTGAGGGATGGAGGAACCAGAGGTCACAATGTCCGTAACACTAGCTATTTTATTTACCATCCAAAACTAGCAGTTAATCTACACATCCAGGTAAAGTTTTTCCAGGTAATGTTTATAATGTTAAAAGAGAAATCTATTTTTTTTTTTCTTTTGGGACTATTTGGCCTCACAACACCATGTATGTTTAAAAAAAAAAGTTTTAGGCCAGAAAACAATGCCAGAAAACAATGTTTCAAGCATCAAGGAGCATCTTCATAACCATTTCATGTGAGGGCGCTTTTAGATGCATGAAACTGTTTGGACGTCTGGTTCCCGTCACCACCACTGGGAACAATTCTGAATCGACAGGTTTCTCTAGAATGGCACAATTCAAATCAAATCACTCATTTAACAAATGAGGACTCGTTTACACACAACAATGAAAACATTGCTGGAATTCCTGTTCAGAAGTACAAAAGTAGCCAGTTATAGTTATTATTCATTTAAATGCATACCTAGCTACAAATATCTAGCTATTTTTTGTATTATAAAAATGTGATATATTAGCTATATAACTAACAATGGATACTTTGTGTATACATAGACAAAGGATTCTCATGTTTATGAATTTTCAGAAATCAGTTTTTGTGCATTCCAGGTAACATTAACCAAACTGCAGTTGCGTTGTTTAAGTAAAAGAAAAATAATGCAACAAAATACAGGTAATAAAATTAAACTGAATTTTTTTAGTCTAAACTTTGTTTTTGGCAAAACCAGGTAACTTCAATGGTCATGTTTCAGAGTTAAACAAAGCCATTTAATGTATACAAGTGAAATATTTAACATTCTTTAACATAAAACAAGTGGTAAAGTGCTGAAAACTGCTGGATTTGTTCTTTAGAAAGTATATAAATAACCAGTTATAGTTATTCTGCCACCTCATCAATGGGCAATATTGAACATCTAGAAGAACATTCAGAGGAAAATCCTATGGCTGAATCTCAAATGGCTCACTGCTCCCTATATAATCCACTATGTGAGTTATGAA
>NC_051224.1:31882500-31915000 GCF_015220715.1 Pygocentrus nattereri
ATACACATATACATATATATATATATATATATATATATATATATACATACATACATACATACACACACACACACACACACACACACATATATATATATATATATATACACACACACACGCACATACATACCCTCCCATCGACCCACCACCGATGGGAGGGACAGTAGTAGGGGATCAGTGCTTTGTGGATCGGGCAATGTCCGAAGGCGTGGGCCTTGGCATTCTGATCCTCGGTTGCTGAAACTGGCTTTTGGAACTTGTAATGTTACCTCACTGGCGGGGAAGGAGCCTGAGTTGGTGCGCGAGGTTGAGAGATACTGGCTAGGTATAGTCGGGCTCACCTCAACACACAGCTTGGGCTCTGGGTCCAATCTCCTTGAGAGGGGCTGGACTTTATTCTTTTCTGGAGTTGCCCATGGTGAGAGGCGGCTGGCAGGTGTGGGCCTTCTCATAGCCCCTCGACTCGGCGCCTGTATGTTGGGGTTTTCTGTGGTGGACGAGAGGATAGCTTCCCTACGCCTTCGGGTTGGGGAACAGGTGCTGACTGTTGTCTGTGCTTATGCACCGAACAGCAGTTCAGAGTACCCAGCCTTCTTAGAGTCCTTGGGAAGTGTGCTTGAAAGTGCTCCTCCTAGAGACTCTATTGTCCTACTGGGGAACTTCAATGCTCATGTGGGCAATGACAGTGAGACCTGGAGGGGTGCGATTGGGAGGAATGGCCTCTCTGATCTGAACCCGAGTGGTGTTCAGTTTTTGGACTTCTGTGCAAACCACAGTTTGTCCATCACGAACACCATGTTTGAACACAAGGATGTCCATGAGTGCACATGGTGCCAGGACACCCTAGGCCGCAGTTCAATGATTGACTTTGTAGTCATGTCATCGGACTTGCAGCCATGTGTTTTGGACACTCAGGTAAAGAGAGGAGCTGAGCTGTCAACTGATCACCACCTGGTGGTGAGTTGGATCAGATGGTGGGGGAAGATGCCGGTCAGACCAGGCAAACCCAAGCGTTTAGTGAGGGTTTGCTGGGAACGTCTAGCAGAAGAACCTGTCAGATTGATCTTCAACTCACACCTCCGTCAGAACTTTGACCAGATATCGTGGGAGGTGAGGGACATTGACTCAGAATGGGCCATGTTCCGCTCCTCCATTGTTGAAGCGGCTGACTGTAGCTGTGGCCACAAGGTAGTTGGTGCCTGTCGGGGCAGTAATCCTCGAACCCGGTGGTGCACACCCCAGGCGAGAGATGCCGTCAAGCTGAAGGAGTCCTACCGGGCATGTTTGGCCTGTGGGACACCAGAGGCAGCTGGCAGGTATCGACAGGCCAAGTGATCTGCAGCTTCAGTCGTCGCCAAGGCAAAAACCCCAGTGTGGGAGGAGTTTGGTGAGGCCTTGGAAAGTGACTAAGTTTGCTCCGAAAAGATTCTGGCAAACCGTCAGGCGACTCAGAAGGGGAAAGCAGTGCGCCTCTAGCACTGTATATAGTGGAGATGGTGTGCTGCTGACTTCGACTGAATACTTTGAGGACCTTCTCAATCCCACCGACACGTTCTCCAGTGAGGAGGCAGAGTCTGGGGACACGGGAACAAGCTTGTCCATTACTGAGGCTGAGGTCACTAAGGTAGTTAAAAAGTTAAAAATCCTTGGTGGCAAGGCTCAAGTGGTGGATGAGGTCCGTCCTGAGTTCCTCAAGGCGCTGGATGTTGTAGGGCTGTCTTGGCTGACATGCCTTTTCAACATTGTGTGGACATCGGGGGGACCGGAGGGTGTGTTCCAACTACAGGGGAATCACACTCCTCAGCCTCCCTGGTAAGGTCTATGCAGGGGTACTGGAGAAGAGAGTCCAGCTTATAGTCAAACCTCAGATTCAGGAGGAGCAGTGTGGGTTCCGCCCTGGTCGTGGAACACTGGACCAACTCTTCACCCTCTCCATGATTCTGGAGGGTTCATGGGAGTTTGCCCAATCAGTCCACATGTGCTTTGTGGATTTGGAGAAGGCATTCGACTGTGTTCCCCGGGATATTCTGTGGGAGGTGCTTAGGGAGTACAGGGTACATGATTCTTTGCTACGAGCCATTCAGGCCCTGTACAAACAAAGCAGGAGTTTGGTTCGCATGGCCGGCAGCAAGTCAGACTCGTTCCCAGTGAGAGTTGGACTCTGTCAGGGCTGCCCTTTGTCACCGATTCTATTCATAATTTTTATGGATAGAATTTCTAGGCGCAGTTAGGGGATGGAGGGTGTCCAGTTTGGTGACCTCAAGGTCACATCGCTGCTGTTTGCGGATGATGTGGTCCTATTCGGGACATCAGGCTGTGAACTTCAGCTTTCGCTGGATCCTTTTGCAGCTGAGTGTGAAGCGGCCGGGATGAGAATCAGTACCTTTCAAATCCGAGACCATGGTTCTCAGGCAGAAAAGGGTGGAGAGCTCTCTCTGGGTTGGGGATAAGCTCTTGCCTCAAGGGGAGGAGTTTAAGTATCTCGGGGTCTTGTTCACGAGTGATGGTAAAAGGGAGCGGGAGATTGACAGGCGGATTGGTGCTGGGTCAGCAGTGATGCAGGCTCCTTACCAGTCTGTTGTGATAAAGAAAGAGCTGAGCCATAAGGCAAGACTCTCGATTTACCGGTCTATCTACGTTCCCACCCTCACCTATGGTCATGAGCTTTGGGTAATGACCAAAAGAATGAGATCGTAAATACAAGCAGCCGAAATGAGTTTCCTCCGTGGGGTGTCTGGACTCTTCCTTAGAGATAGGGTGAGAAGTTCGGTCATCCGACAGGGACTCTGAATAGAGCCGCTGCTTCTCCACGTCAAGAGGATTCGGGCATCTGGTTCGGGCATCTGCTTAGGATGCCTCCTGGACACCGGCAAGTCCACCTGGGAGGAGACCCCGGGGAAGACCCAGGACACGCTGAGTGACTATATTGCCCAGCTGGCCTGGGAGCGCCTCGGAGTCCCCCCCGAGCTAGTGGAAGTGGCTGGGGAAAGGGAGGTCTGGGCCTCATTGCTTAGGATGCTGCCCCCGCGACCCGAACCCCGGAAAAGCGGAAGATAATGGATGGATGGATGGATGGATGGATTATTATACAATATTATATATATATATATATATATATATATATATATATATATATATATATATATACACACACACACACACACAAGCCCAAAGTTTTATTACACAAACAGTTTGCATTGAGGTTCCTGTCTGAATAATAAGCCTAAGTCTGCAATTAGGGGATAAATCATAAAAGAATGCAAAATAGTAAGATTTTTATATATATATATGTGCCTCGGTCAGCAACAATACTCAAAAGGATTGTGGCATTCAAACAATGATTCATTGTCATTAAAAGTGCGCTGAGAAGACATCTGTCATACCATTACACCAACTCCACCAGTCGGGACTGTTGAGACAAGGCAGGTTAGGTCCATAGATTCATGCTTTTGAGGCCAAATTCTTAACATATAACCTGCATGTTTTAGCAGAAACAATATTCACCAGACCATGCTATATTATATATTTTTTCGGTTTAGATTTCGCGAGCCTGTGCCCATTGTGGCATCAGCTTTCTGTTCTTGGCTGACAGAAGTGGAACTCAACATGGTCTTCTGCTGTTGTAGCCCATCCACCTCAAGGTTTGGCATGTTGTACATTCTGAGATGTTTTTCTGCTTACAACAGCTGTACAGGGTGTTTAGCAGGGATACTGTAGCCATTCCATTTGTGCGAACTATTTTGGCCATTCTCTGTTGCCCTCTCTCATCAACAAGGCATTTTCGTCCGCATAACTTTCACTCACTGGATGTTTTTTCTTTGTTGTACCATTCTGAGTAAGTCTAAAGACTGTTGGCATGAAAATCACAAGAGATCAGCAGCTACAGAAATACTCTAACCAGGCCATCTAGCACCAACAATCATGTCATAGTCAAAATCACTAATAACATGTTCTTTCCCCATTCTAATGGTTGATGTGATCATTACCTGAAGCTTCTGGCCTGTATCTGCATGATTTTATGCACTGCACTGCTGCCTAATGGTTTGTCAATTACATAACTGAATAAACAAGTAGGTATACAGGTGTTCTTAATAAAATGCACAGTGAGAGTATTTTTGTATGCAAAAGTTTGAATACCCTTATCAAAGTAAATTTTTTGTTGATTTTCAAAGTAAAAAAAAATCAAATATGCCAACTTTTAGCTAATTTTAATGCACAATTTCTATTTACTTGCTGAGTTTAACATGTTGGAAGAATAAAGCATAGAACATAAAATGTGCCATAATTTTTGCACAGGCCTGTCTTACTTTTGTTCCAATATGTTCACTTCATCAAACAAACAGCAATTGTGCATTAAAATGTGCTTATTTTCATTTAGAAGATTAACAATAATATATAAAATTAACCAGGGACACCCAAACTGCATCTGACTATAAATACATTAGACAAGTATGACCCACATCCTGTTACTGAATAAATGTCACAACACCAACTTGTGTGTGGGTGCAGGGTGGAGTATGCACATGGATAACAGTGGTGGGTTGCGGCAGGGGTGGTGGGCTGCCAAGCCATTTGGCTGCTTTGGTCAACCAACAGGACAGTGTTGTGTTTGACATTCAAACAGAGTCGCGTGTGTGTGTGTAAAATCTGATGTGTCAGTTGTCTTAGGGAGGTCTATGACACAGTGGCTAGTCCACACACACACACACACTACACACACACACACACACACACACACACACACACACACACACACACTCACACACACACACAGAGTACGGCACGAAAACTCACACCAGACCAAACAAAGCTTATAATACAAAAGCCACAGGGCAGAAGGAAGTGTAGTGGTTGTGAAGCCCAGGGGATCAAATGTCCTGCTGGTGTCCAGTCAGAGGCATTCTGCTGACCACTGAGGACCTGAGAGAGGCCTAGAGCCCCTGGGGCTGACAGGAGGGCCACTGTCAATCACGTCCATCACGTCCATCCTGACTGCTCACAGGACAAAATACACAAACCGCACACAGCAGGAGGCAGAAGACCATGTGTCTACTTGGGAGTATCTGTTAACCATTATACTTCTACTACCATCTAAATGTAATTACATAATCAATAACATTGGTAGTAATATAAATAATAACATATATAATTTATTTACTTTTGCAGTTGATTAACGTTTTACATTGAGAGGTTTGACATTTTTCAATTTCCATCCAAAAATTATGCTTTCCAAAACAAGTCTGCACAAAACAATAACTTTTCATGAAACTAAAACCACGACTACTATTGAAAATGCAGTGCAGATTGAAAGTCTAGAATTGTCACTTTCCATTGACATTTTGCTGTTTTGATGGTGCAAATCACTTTAGAATGAAGTACACTTGAAAAGAAACCTTGTTGTTCAAATCTGATCAAAGAAAAAGTATGTGTAACAGTGTAGTGTGCACTAGAAAAAGTGTACTTGAATATAAGCACTTGTTTATCATGTCTAGTGACCAAAAAGGACAGCCAAGTGTGCACTAGAATAAAGCATGCTTGAAAAGCACCATAACTTCATAAGTCAGGCATTTTTGGTTAGTGAGAGAGTATTTAGTGGATAACAGCACAGAGTGCAAGAGAATGTAGTGCACTTGAAAAGGAAGTTAATTGTTAATTGCAGTTCTACCTTAAATTCTGTGCCAGCTTAATTTCAGAGCTACCTTAAAGAAGGTTCCACCTAAAATTCTAATTTAGTGCTAGGTTAATTGCAGTTGCACCTTAAATTCAGTGCCACCTTAAATGTAGTTCCACCATAACTCTGAGCCACCTTAAATTGAGTGCTATGTTAATTGCAGTTCTACCTTAAATTCAGTGCTACCTTAAATAAAGTTCCACCTTAAATTCAGTTCCACCGTACATTTAGTGCTATGTTAATTAAAGTTTGTGTAACAGTGTAGTGTCCACTAGAATGAAGTACACTTGAAAAGAAGAGCCCTATCTCGTCATAACAGTATAGCATGCACTTCAGACAGTATAGTCGAAACAAAACACTACCTTGTTGATCATATCTGGTCAAAAAGTGTATGTAACAGTGTATGTCTAATAGAATAAAGTATACTCAAAAAGGGGTCCCATCTCATTATTCATGTCTGGTCACTGAAAGGGCATTAAGTGTGGAACGATACAGCACACACTTGATTAAAGCACACTCAAAAAGAAGCACCCTTACCTTATTGATAATGCTTGATGACCGAAAAAAGAATATATAGTGCATAATGGCAAAGACTGCACTAGAATGAGGCACACTTCAAAATAAGTACTGTAATTTGTTAATCATGGACAGTTGGTAAACGTTTTTAGCGTATACCAACACTAGAATGTAGTGCACTTGAAAAGAAACAACCTACCTTGTCTGTAAGAAAAACTATGTGTTACAGTAGTGTGTACTAGGACGAAGTGTACCACCTTGTCGTTCATGTCCGGTCAGTGAAAGATCATGTAGTGTAATATAGTCCCTTATCTTGTTGATCATGTTTGTTGAGCAAAATATAATATTCAAGAATGCACTTGAATGAAGCACATTTGAAAAAAAGCACCTTAATTAGCCATTAATTAGTGAAAGAGTATCGCTGCTGTTGGAACAAAACCTTGTAACTCCTTTTTTGTCATTTTTCAGTTTTTGACATGATTTGAAAATACCTGTTGGCCTTTAAATTGTATGTAAATTTCATGATGAACGGACCAAAAGAAATGGCTCAAAAGGCTGGGAAAAACAGTCTGTTTTAATTGACTTACATTGAAAGTATATTTTTACCTTCTCCTCGTACCTTGTACCTTCTCCTTGCACCATTTTGGAGATACAAGGTTTTGTTCCATCAGCAGCAATGTGCATCATACACCAGCAGACTGTGCCCTTGAATGTAATGCACTTACAAAGAAACATCCAACATTATTCTTCATAACTGGTGATGGAAAAAGTGTTTATAATGGTGGAATGTCCACTAGAATGAAGTAAGCTTGAAAAAAGAAGTGCCCTATCTTGTTGATCAGGTCTAAATATGTATGATAGCATAATGCACTATAATGAAGTACACATACAGTAGTGCCTTTGCCATTCATGTCATTTGGTTAGTAAAAGAGCATTGTACACCTGCACAAAGTGCACTAGAATAAAGTGCACTTGAAAAGAAGCACTTGTTCTTGTTGGTTATGTCTAGTGAGCATAAGGTAGGTAGTACCTTGTCGATCATGTCCGGCCTGTTGGTTGCAGCAAGAACAGTGACGTCTTTGAGCTGCTCAATTCCATCCATCTCCGTTAGCAACTGGGCTAACACACGGTCACCTACACCACTGGATCGGGACGAGCTACAAAAAATAAAATAAATAAAACATGCTATAAATGTAATAAAAACCATAACAGTGGTGTAAAAATACCACCGCTTTACAGAGATGGCGATGCACCATAATGAGGCTATATGAATAGGACTCCATATTCCACACTGTGCACTTTTGCATAGTGTACAGCTCAGTTTGATGAATCTGGCTCATTTTAGCAAATGTTGTGCTGTAAATAAGCTTCCTGAACTTAAGACTGGCTATTTGTTTCGCCGATTTCTCTGTGCGCCCTGCGATGGACTGGCGACCTGTCCAGGGTGTATCCTGCCTTCCACCCGATGACTGCTGGGATAGGCTCCAGCACCCCCTCCGCGACCCTGACGGAGAAGCGGCTTGGAAAATGGATGGATGGATAGGTGGATTTCTCTGTGCACTTCACTGTAATTAGACTGGCCTGGTAATGAGGTGAAACTGGACACTGAATATTCAAATTCTGGTAAATCATAATGACTTTATTTGCTGATCCTTTTAGCATGTGTCTTGCCAAATATATTAGATTAATTTCATTAAGTGAATGTGCATTTATTCTGTAGCTTCTGCAGAAAGCTTTTGCAATTCTCCACATCCAGTCAGGCTCCATCCATCAATCTCAGCACGTAACAGCACCACTGATGAAATATGAGTGAGTGCACTGTGCTCAGCAGCAGATCAATCTCTCTAACACACACACACACATTATATATACACTGTAGGCCTGTTTGTGTGCGTCTCTCTCTCTCTCTCTATATATATATATATATATTAAAAAAATAGAGACACACACAAACAGGCCTACATTTGTATGCAAAAGATGGGCACTCCTTGCCAAATTACATATTTTAGAACTTTTCACACACACTCATGTTTAAGACCTACCCACAGGTTTTCATAGATGTTAAAGGTAGGGTACTGCAAGGGCCAAAAGCTTCAACTTGTGTTTCTTAATAGTGGATTCTGATGCATATTTTAGGTCAGTTTCCTGTTTTAGAAGACTTTTTTCAGTTTCAGTTTCTCAACTAAGTCAGCATCTCAACCAAAATCAGCTGATATTTGGTGGAATTCGTTTCCCTCTATCCATGCAGTGCCTCCTCTGCCACTGGCTACCACACAGCCCCAAAGCAAATTAGATCCATCTCATGCTTACCAGTTGGCAAGGTGTTCTTATCATCATTGCTTTACCAGCATACATGTAGTTCTATCTGAAAGTTTTCTTGGTTGCTTGACTGTCACAGTTTCACTTAATTAGCATTTCATAATGACACTTAGAACAGTGGAAACTGTAATCTGGAAACACTCTGAAATCTTTATAGCCTTTCCCAGCTTTGTAGTCATCAACTGGCTTCATTTTCAGATCCTCAGCCAGCTGCTTACAGGAGCTCATGGTTTATTGTAAGCACAACGTTTGAAGAGTCAGAATTTACTATGCTCTGGAATTGCCCTTCTTAACAGCTTACTGTAGATTTTTTTTAACTTCTTTTCACTTTAAAAATAAACAGATATAAAATTTGGCCAGGGTGACCAAACTGGAACTAGCCTGTGTTTGAAATTAAGTACAGCAAGTGGAACCGGCCATTGAAAAACGAGAAAACATGCTAGATGTTTTGCTAATAAATTTGCCCAGCCTAAAAAAGTAAGACCACCTAAAAAGTAAGACCTCCCATTCATTTCAGCCAAGGTCCTTTTTCCTTTTTTATTTTTCCTTCCCAGTGGACCATCTTCTCTTACAGACAGCTAAATATCATTAAGATTAAGATTAAGTGACCCTTATTAGTCCCACAATGGGGAAATTTCACCTCCACATTTAACCCATCCATGAAGTGAAACACCACATACACTCTAGTGAGCACACACACACTAGGGGGCAGTGAGCACACTTGCCCGGAGCGGTGGGCAGCCCAATCCGCAGCGCCCGGGGAGCAGTTGGGGGTTAGGTGTCTTGCTCAAGGACACCTCAGTCATGTGCTGTCGGCTCTGGAGGATCGAACCGGCGACCTTCCGGTCACAAGGCTGGATCCCTAACCTCCAGCCCACGACTGCCCCCTCATATTTAGATTAGATTAAGATTAAGTGATCTTTGTTTATTATCACCTCCCCAATCTAACCCATCTGTGCTACACACACACTTGTGAAGAAACATACTAGGGGGCAGTGAGCACACTTGCCCGGAGAAGTGGGCAGCACTATCCGCAGTGCCCATGGAGCAGTTGGGGGTTATGAGTCTTGCTCAAGGGCACTTCAGTCACATACTGTCGGCTCTGGGGATCAAACCAGCGACCTAACCTCCAGGACACAACTGCCCCACACAGTAGTTACAATGTTCATCCCTATTATAAACAGCAAAAAAGTTCTAATCTTGCTGAACTGTGACCAATAAGGTGGTAAATGAATCCACAGAATGAAAGAAAGATTGATAATGAAAAAAAAAATTCATCCCTTCATCTGTCTCGCAGGTCAATTCTCAAAATGAAGACTGACTCAGCAGAAAATCTGAATGAGAGCAAGAGTGTGCAAGTATATATGTGTGTGTGTGTGTGTGTGAGTGTGTGTGTTTATGTAAAGTCTGAAGCCAAAGAAAGCCATAAAATGTGTGTTTATTAGTTTGGCCCAGGACTTGCTTTAATTAATAAAGTGACTAGTGCATCAATGTGCTGACAGGGACACTCTCTCTCTTTCTCTCTCTCTCGTCGACAGGCTACTGCAGTGTCAGCCATATTCCTGACTGAATTTAAGATGATCTCAAAGCGCAGCATATCTGGGCAAGAATGACCTGCCAGTCTATTTCCAGTAAAAGTAGAAAATGACTGAATAAAATATTCCCACATATTTCTTTAAAATTATATAATATTTAGTTGTTGAGGCTTGTGTGTAAATTTCTATCAAATATCTTTTCTGCCTCTTTTCTTGCATTTTTTTTATACTTAATGACTTTTTTGACTGGAAATTAAACACATGAAAGGGTGATACTGTATCGGTTTACTTACACCAAGTCTGACTGGAAGCTTTAAACACTGATCATCCAAACATCAACACCGCATTCTGTAACTGCAGACCAAAATTAGTGACCCCTCGCGCACACACTTGCGCGCACACACACTTTGGACAGGAAGTATGCCCCATTCCATTCTCTCCTCCATCTGTCTCCACGGAAACAAAGACATGCTTGTGTGTGTCTCTAGAGCACAGATGTTCCTCTGTGTGTGTCTGTCTGTGAGAGAGAGTGTATGTGACTGAACATTTGTAAGAGTTTGTGTTTGTGATGAAGAAATTCAATAGAAAACCTTCATTTCAAAGTTTATTTGTATTCATTCATTTAAAACCTGAATCGATAACCCCTAAAGAATTCATATAATATTAGATTGTTTTATATTAATCTGTAGTCGGTTCACTGAGTATAAGGGGTTTGTATCTGAAACTGGTTCACTGTATACAAGGGTTCATTCAGCAATTTGTTATTTTGTGTATAAGGAGTTTGTTGCATATATGGAATTTATATCTGAAACTGGGGTTTATCTCTGAAACTGATTCATTGTGTATTAAAGGATTCATATCTGAAACTGGGGTTTATCTCAAACTGATTCATTGTGTATTAAAGGATTCATATCTGAAACTGGGGTTTATCTCTGAAACTGATTCATTGTGTATTAAAGGATTCATATCTGAAACTGGGGTTTATCTCTGAAACTGATTCATTGTGCATTAAAGGATTCATATCTGAAACTGGGGTTTATCTCAAACTGATTCATTGTGTATTAAAGGATTCATATCTGAAACTGGGGTTTATCTCTGAAACTGATTCATTGTGCATTATCCATCCATCTTGCCCTATCCATTGCCTCCTCTACTTTCACACCAACCATCTCCATGTCCACCTTCACTACATCCATAAATCTTCTCTGAGGTCTACCTCTTCTCCTTCTACCCAGCAGCTCCATCTCCAATATTCTTTGACCAATATATCCATTATTCCTCCTCAACACATGTCCAAACCATCTAAACCTGGCCTCTCTGGCTTTATCTCCAAACTGCTCCACCTTCACTGTCCCTCTGATCTGCTCATTTCTAATCTTAAACTAGTTCATTTTGTATAAAGGGATTTATATCTGAAACTGGGAGTTTTCTCTGAAACCGATTCATTGTGTATTAAAGGTTTCATATCTGAAACTGGGGTTTATCTCTGAAATTGATTCATTGTGTATTAAAAGGATTTATATCTGAAACTGGGGTTTATCTCTGAAACTGGTTTGTTGTGTATAAAAGGATTTATATCTGAAACTGGGGTTTATCTCTGAAACTGGTTTGTTGTGTATAAAGGGATTTATATCTGAAACTGGGGTTTATCTCTGAAACTGGTTCATTTCGTATAAAGGGATTTATATCTGAAACTGGGGTTTATCTCTGAAACTGATTCATTGTGTATTAAAAGGATTTATATCTGAAACTGGGGTTTATCTCTGAAACTGGTTTGTTGTGTATAAAAGGATTTATATCTGAAACTGGGGTTTATCTCTGAAACTGGTTTGTTGTGTATAAAGGGATTTATATCTGAAACTGGGGTTTATCTCTGAAACTGGTTCATTTCGTATAAAGGGATTTATATCTGAAACTGGGGTTTATCTCTGAAACTGATTCATTGTGTATAAAAGGATTTATATCTGAAACTGGGGTTTATCTCTGAAACTGGTTTGTTGTGTATAAAGGGATTTATATCTGAAACTGGGGTTTATCTCTGAAACTGGTTCATTTCATATAAAGGGATTTATATCTGAAACTGGGTTTATCTCTGAAACTAGTTCATTTTGTATAAAGAGATTTATATCTGAAATTGGGGTTTATCTCTGAAACTGGTTCATTATGTATAGGGGTTTTATACCTGACACAGGTTTGTTGGGTATAAGGGGTTTATATCTGAAACTGGTTTATGTTGTATAGCGGTTTCTATCTGACACAGGTTTGCTGTGTATAAGGAGTTTGCATCTGAAACTAGTTCATTGCACACTAAAATTTATATCTGGTTTGCTGTATATAAGGAGCTTATTCTGTAATTTGTTTTTGTGTATGAGGGGTTTTAATCGCAAACTGGATTTACATCTGAAACGGGTTCATCTCTGAAACTGGTTCATTGTGTACAGGGGGTTTATATCTGAAATTGATTTGCTCTGTATGAGTGATTGCATCTTAAACAGATTTCGGGTGGATAAGGGATTTATATCTGAAACCATTATTGTGTATAAAGGGAAACTGGTCTTCTTATGAATAAGGGTTTGTAACTGAAACTGGTTTGTTGTGTACAAGCGGTTCATATTTATAACTAGTTTGATGTGTATAAGAGGTTCATATCCAAAACTGTTTTATTGTGTATAGGGTTTTTCAAAACTTTTTTTGTTTTGAGCGTAATATTTGTGTGTGTAAGTGGTTTATATCTGAAATTAATTTACTGAGTATAAGGGGTTCAATATCTGAAGCTGTTTTTATGTGTATAAAGGGTACATATCTGAAACTTGTTTGTTGTGTATAAGGAGTTCATATCTGAAATTGGTTTCTTGTGGAATTCAGTAGAAATCATTAATTTCAAAGTTTATTTGTATTCATTCACTTAAAACATGAATCAATAACCCATAAAGAGTTCATATAATATTAATATTTGTGTGTGTAAGTGGTTCATGTCTGAAATTAATCTACTGTGTATAAGGGGTACATATCTGAAACTTGTTTGTTGTGTATAAGGTGTTCATATATGAAACTGATTTCTTGTGAGAAAGATTTATATCTGATACTGGTTTGCTGTGCATAAGCACGTATATCTGAAACTGGTTTGCTATGCATAAGCATGTATATCTGAAACTGGTTTGCAGTGTATAAGCACTTATATCTGATACTGGTTTATTTATAAGGGGTTCATACTCAAAACTAGGTTGTTTTGTAGAAGAGGTCCATATCTGAAGCTTGTTTCATTGTGTATAGGGTTTTTGAAAAGGAAAAAAATGTTTTTTGTGCATAAGAAAGTAATATTTGTGTATAAGGGGTTTACATTTGAAACTGATTCACTGGGCATAAGGACTTCAATATCTGAAGCTGTTTTTTATGCATATAAAGCATTCATATCTGAAATTGGTTTCTTGTGTATAAAGGGCTTTTTTTCAAAGAGATTTCTTGTGTATAAGCACTTATATTTTAAACTGGTTTGTTATGTATATGGAATCTGAAACTGGTTCATTGCAAATAAGGGGTTTACATTTGAAACTCATTTCACTGTGGATAAAGGCAACTGTGTATTAGGGGTGTGTATCTATAACTGGTTTGTTGTGTATAAGGAGGTGCCCATCTGAAACTGGTTTATTGTGTATAAGGGGTTATGCTTGAAACTGGTTTATTGTGTATAAGAACTTTGTATCTCAAACTGGTTAACTGTTAACGAGGAGTTCTTTTTCTGAAACTGGTTAACTGTTTATGAGGGGTTCAAATCTCAAAGGGGTTTGTTGTTTTAAGGGCTTCATGTCTGAAACAGTTTGTTGTATATAAGGGTTTATTTCTAAAACTGGTTTGCTGTGTACAAGGAGTTTATATCTGCCATCTGCTTTTTATTACATTTTTGTTTTTGTTTGTTTATATTTAAAACCTGTTGTGTGTAAACCTGTAAGGAGTTCAATTTAAGAACAGCAAGCTCAACATCCTACCTGCTCCTCTCTACAGCCAGAGCATCAATCTCATCAAAGAACACAATGGAAGGAGCCACTGCCCTCGCTTTCCGGAAAACCTACCGTCAAAACACAGACAGGATTAATCAGCATTTACCCAAACACGTGCACACGCAGGGTTACACACACACACACACACACACACACACACACACACACACACACACACACTCACCTCCCGAACGGCTCGCTCAGACTCTCCCACATATTTACTCAGTAACTCAGGACCCTGCAACACAGGAAGAAAAAAATTACCCACAAAAGACTCATGTAAAGCTCTTTAGATAAAGACATCACACTGTTCTGGTGAAGAACGTGAATGCCCAATCTAGATTGTACTCCAGTGATATGATGCAGTTAGTCCACTTTTGACAGCCCAGACACTGTAGGGCTCCAGCAGGCCCTGGAGTTCCTCAGCAATCAGCACAGCAGCGGTTAAAGAGGGAGGATAACACACACACACAGCTGGCAGAGAGGGAGACGCTTACATCAACAGGAAGAGAGGAGATAAAAGAGAGGAGGAAAATAAAAACACCAGCCGGCAGAGAGAGAGAGAGAGAGAGAGAGAGAAAGAGAGAGAGAGAGAGAGAGAAAAAGACATACAGGGAGAGAGAGAGCGAGGGAGAGAGAGCGAGAGAGCGAAAGACATATGGGGGGGAGAGAGAGAGAGAGAGTTAGAAAAAATAAAGATAGAGAGAAAGAGTAAGACAGGAAAAATAGACAGAAAGACATACAGACAGAGAGAAAGAGCGGGATGGATGGGATAGAAAAAGAAAGAGCAAGACAAGAGTAAAAGACAAAGAAAGAAAGAAAGAAAGAAAGAAAGAAAGAAAGAAAGAAAGAAAAGAAAGAAAAGGCACGCAAACAAGACAGGCAGGAGAGGAAAGACCAGAGTTCACAGAAAGAATATACAAATATACATAACATACACACTCTCTCTCTCTCTCTCTCTCCCTCTCTCCCTCTCTCTCTCCCTCTCCCTCTCCCTCTCCCTCTCCCTCTCTCTCTCTCTCTCTCTCTCTCTCCCTCTCTCCCTCTCCCTCTCCCTCTCTCTCTCTTTTCAGCACACCTCACCTCACACACTTTAGACAGAGACTCACAGTCTCCACACACACTAACACACACCTCTCAACCCACACTTCAAATACAGACCCACGTCTCCCCACCACAAACACACCTCTCAACTCACACAGACATGCACAGACATGACCCACACACACACACCCACACACACACACACACACACACACACACACTTTAATCATCCTTGGTCTCCCGTTCCTCGAGCCCCCAAACCCCCGCATTTTGATTTTAGAAGCTGCCACTTCTTCAGTTTAGCTTTTATGTACCACATTTCCTGAGTGTTTCCTAAATGAGACTCAACGCCTGGTCATATGAACGGCCCAAGAATCCAAGGCCAGTCATTCAGCTGTAAAGTGAGCAAATCAAGCCAGTATTCAAGTATTTACTCTCTCTCCAAATATTTCAGTTCATTAAGATTTGCACATTCATTGGGGATTATTTGCTTGTTTCCAGGCTCAGTTAACCATCTAACCACATAACAAGCCCAGCATGATCATTTATCCATTCATTTACTTTTCTATTTTGCACTACTCATAGTACAACAATCAAAGAAGTGGGCATCATGATCACACTGTGATACAATATGTCACAATGAGTACATCACTGGTATCATCAGTGCTGAATGAACACTGTACAACTGCATCTAAATAATTATTTTTGTACAGTAATAACTTATTATAACGTATTAATAAGTAAGGACTTATTATTTACATATTAAAATGAATGTTGAATTAAATATTTATATTTCAACATTTAACTTTAGCTTTCTTCTCCCATTTGTGAGGAGACTGCGAGTTCGAAACACAGCGATGCCATGACCTAATTATCAGTGACATTTTAGCTTTTCATACAAATATCGCTGCAAGTCATCAGTATCGACCAATATTATCTGCGAACCAATATATCAGTTGAGCTCTAGCAAAGAAATCATTTGTACTGGACTAACTTACCCTAGGCTGCAACTCACTACACCAGAGGTGAGGAAATCAGAGTGCTTTGCACTATTTGTACATTGTCATGTGCACTTAATTGTATGACGGTAATGACAAATACATCAATCTGGAAGCCTTAACGTATTTATTTATTTTTTTATGCGAATTAATCATATTACCAAGTTTGACCCGAACTTCCTCCTGTAATTCCCACACGGATTCACTGAAAGGCGCAAAGGCATAGATAACACGATGACTGAGGAAACGTTCCCTGGTGTGCTGGACGCCAAGTTTCATTTTAAGAAGCTTTCAGATGGAGGTTTAGATGAAACCAAAGTTCCACCTGGAACTTGTAAAGCAGAAGCACAATTTAGCCATGCCTCTTCACTCGCATACAGTTCATTAATTCTATCTAATTTTATTGGTTTTATCTCTCCCCAAAAATACAAGTAAATACTATTTAAACTTCATGATTAATCACAACCTATTACTGTGATTAATCAGATTTTTTTTTCATCAATTGACCCCACTTATATATATCACTGCAACATTTGACCAGAATCTCATACAATTGTATCCAATAATTGGGCTGATGCAGATATTTTTCATATACATCTGCCAAAAATGTACAAAATTAAATAAAAATTCGGATTAAATCTGTTAGCGCCGATCATATTTTTAAGCAATCATCTGTCATAATGGGATGAGTCTTCAAAGCTCTGCACACACCTCTACTGTAATAATTATGTCTTTTTTTGGTGTGAGTGTGTTCACATGGACGCTCTACAATCTAGCAATGACGTTTGTGCTTTGGAGGAGATGCTGATGTTGATGCTTTTGTGTCACCCAGCCCTGATTGTTTTGGTCTCAGAATTAATTGCTTTTAGTGAGATGCTCACTGTATCAGGAGACACTGGACTCTGCAGTCTAAACAAAAAAAAACCTCAAACGCTGCCCACTCAGTGTCCGCTACTGCTCGCCTGTCACTCACAATCACAGCCTGCTTCCTGTTTGCTACCAGTCGCCTCGTTCATCAAAGACATTGCATAAAGCCATCACTGGGCAACTGCGCACACACAAACACACACAGAGTTTCTGTCAGTGAGCTGCCACACCCGACGACAGCTATCAAAATAATACTCACTCTTTTATACACCCACCCAGACACAGAGACACAAACAGACACTCCCCTCCCTCTGTGCTGATCAATCTTAGTCAGGCTCGGACAGCGCAGCGGGGGGGCCATCGGAAGTTTCAGCCGCGTGTGTGCGTATGTGATGAATGAAGACGACAAACACTAGAGGTCAAAAGAGCAGGGCTGAACTACCGTCAATCGCATTGATGAAGCAGGGAGGGAAGCGAAGAAAGAAAGAGAAAAAGGACAACAAGGGAAGACGATCTGCTCATCTCTCTCGGGCCCTCACCTCAGCATGGTCTTGAAATGAAATATAGTTTCCAAGGACTGAGACGGAAAACAAAAACAACGATTTTAAACACAGTGAACATCCACTGCCCATCAAATGTTGCAAATCTACGTTTGGCTGGTTTGGCCTAGTCTCCTCACTGTTCTATGCTCAGAATTTGTACTCTTTTCACAGCCTGCAACGTTAGCTACAATGGCCAAACTGGGCACAAACACTGATCATCTACAGGAAGGGTGTTTTTGGACCGATCGGATGTACAGCTTTCAGACAGCGTTCGTCCAGAGGCCCCCACAACAACCCTCACGTCATATACAAAAGCTTCATTCGGAATTGTCCACTTGTTAACTGACTCACATTGACTCTCTAAAATTTGCTCTATAGTGGATTGATTAGGAAACGAGTATGGAGCGATCAAAGACTTTGAACGCTACATTCGGAAGAACTGCTTCCTAAAAGCGTCAGGCATTTGTATGATGTACTCCCTATGAACTGTTAAAGATTTAACTAAATACTAGCTGAAGTGAAAATGTTTACACTCCAAGCTGAAGATAAACGATTAACAGTGAGTCATGTGCAGCAAAGTATTTTAACGGTTGCCTTTTCAAGGCTTTCCAAAGGAAAAAACTTTCCCATTTTGCTGCTCGTTGCTGAAGTATTACATAAAGAGCAAGTGAAAAGTTTGTCATTTTGTTTTCAGTTCTTAAAAATCTTTCAGCATTTGTAAGTGTAGAAGACATTTCATTTTCTCATGTATCTCCAGAACTTTTTACTGCGAAATGCTTAAGTGAAGCTCATCATTTCTGCTGAGTTTAAGAAAAATAATTAAGAAATTGAGCATCCAAGATGCCTTATTTTCTCTAAGACAATGTGATCTTGAGAAAAACATCTCAGTTGGGTACTACTGTTACCTAAAAATGTAAGCATGCAGCCCTAAAAGTGGACATTGTAAAGTAAAATTAAGTAAAATTGATATCGACTTACATTTGTATATAAAAATGGTGTCTTGCTCCCCCTGCTGTCTGGGCTCATGTACTCCACACTCTTATAGCGCCTTCTTCGTCTACTTCACTAAGACAATGTTGCATTTTGCCTACATTGTCTGTACACTAAAGTTTGTGATGCCTGATGTGTCTTTAATAGTGGCTGACACACCATGAAGTGCACAATTTCTGTAAGAGGCAGGGAGCCTGAATGCAGCAAAACTCACATAATACTGTTGTCACATACTGATACAGACATGAACAATGATACACAGCAACTACACAGCAGTTAGAGTTATTATAGAGTAATAAACTAAATATACACAACAAACACTCATACACAGTATAAACACACACACACACACCTTGCAACCCCCTAGCAACCACTTGGGATACCATAGCAATGGCCTAGCTACATCTCAACAACCACATGGGACACCATAGCAACAACCTAACAATACCTTAGCAACCACAAGAAATCCCACACAATGATCTTTCAACACCTTAGCAACCACCTGGAATAACACAGCAACATCGAAGTAACACTTCACCTAGGATTCCAGAGCAATGGCCTAGCAACGCTGTACCAACCAACTGGGATATCATAGCAACAACCTAACCATACTTTAGCAACCACGAGAGATTCCACACAATGGCCTAGCAACACCTTAGTGACCACCTGGATAACACAGCAACAATCTAGCAACACTTCAGCAACCATCTAGGATACCATAGCGGCCTTGTAGCAACACCTAAGCAACCACCTGGATACCACAGCAACTGCCCAGAGACGCCTAAACAATCACCTTAGATTCCAGAGCAATGGTCTAGCAATACGGTACCAACTAACTGGGATACCACACCGATAGCAAAGTTCATTCACAAACACACACTTCTAGTTTTTTCTTGCTATTTTCAGGGAAGTATGAATTATAATCCCAATGCCAATATCATACACAATGGACATTAAAAAAACTGCAGACAAAACAAAGCAGAAAAGGCTAATCCTACTGATGTTCTGAAAAAGTTAGAGGTGCTAGCAATTTTAATGCCAGAGACAACAGTGGTTGGACATCAACAAATTCAAAATAAGGCCAGATGAAGTAGTATTGCTTTTGCATTTTCCAAAAATTCATTCAGTTTCCAAAAAAGTGTGCAAGATACCATCAGTCATTCAGTGTTAGCATGAATTTACTGACATCTGAATGTATTCCACAAATAAATTGCACAGGGTGTGTTAAGGCCTTTAGGATTTTAGTTGAAAAAATGTATAAGATTACATATAAAATAAAACACGTTACCTGAAGACCTGTAAGTTTAAAATGAGTGTTAAACCCAGTGTGGGAAAGTGAATGTACACCACCGTTAGCTTGATGGTTACATAACACAGCAAATGTTATGGAATTAGCATAGTCATATTGGTACAAATATAGATTGGGTAGGGAAGAAGGTAGGTAAGTAGGTAAACTGGATGACAGACAGATGGATAAATACTTATAAAAGTACTAATAAAAAGTAATAATAAAGTAAAGATTTACACTATTATATAATGAAATCTAGGGCTGACGATTTTTTAAAAATTGAAAAAATGGCTGGTATACTCTATGCTTTATTTCATGTTGGAATAGTAGAGAAATGAATACGTTTCATGCTTTTTTCATGTCCTTGTGTCACCTGAGGTTTGAATTGGTTAATATTTTAAGTTTTTGCAAAACAAAGAAAACATGCATTTAGAAAAGCAAGGTGTCCCCAAAACATTTAATGGCCAGATGTTACCTTAATGGCGAGGAAGTTGAGCTGGCTCTCGTTCGCGAGTGCTTTGGCAATCATGGTTTTGGAGCAGCCGGGAGGGCCATACAGCAGGACTCCTTTAGGGGGTGCAATGCCCAGCCGAGTGAAAGCTTCTGGGTGCTTCAGGGGCCACTCAACAGCCTGTTTCAGCTTCAGCTTTACATCATCCATGCCACCAACGTCACTCCAACGCACCTGTACACATTCACAAACAGAAGACCTTCAAAACAATTTTAGGACTCTTTAGGTTAGAGCTTTAGAGGAGCCAGTATAGGAAAGCAGGAATGCAATATTAAGCTGACCTTTAACTTCATACCCTTTTTATACTAAATGGTCAGGACCCCACAGGACCACCACAGAGCAGGTATTATTTTATTATTTGGATGCTGAATCATTCTCAGCACTACAGTAACATTGTGGTATGTTAGTGGTGTTGCACTGGTAAGAGTGGATCAACACAGCAGTGTTTTTTAACACCTCAGTGTCACTGCTGGACTGAGAATAGTCCACCAACCAAAAATATCCAGCCAACAGTGTCCTGTGGGCAGCATCATGGGCCCACTGATAAAAGCCCAGCGGATAACTAACACAAACTGTGCAGCAACAGATGAGCAGATGATCGTCTTTGACTTGACATCAACAAGGTGGACCATTAAGGTAGGTTTGTATAATAGAATGGACAGTGAGTGGACACAGTGCTGTGTCTGATCCATACAAACCAATATTACTGCAGTGCTGAGAGCGATCCAGCACCTAAATAATACCTGCTCTGTGAGGGTCCATGGGGTTCCTCACCACTGAAGAACAGGGTAAAAGGGGGCTAAGAAAGTATCAGAGAAACAGATGGACTACAGTCTGTAACTGTAGAACTACAAAGTGCATCTATACAGTAAATGGAGCTGATAAAGTAGACAATGAGCGTAGAAACAAGGAAATGGCCATAATTTTACACCTGATCATGTACATATCAACTCATTTTGATATGTAATCATTTCTGAACTTCAAAAACCAGATTAGTTTTGCATTAATGTGTGAAACACAAGCTTTCGAGACATCATCTGCTACAGGTTATGAAAAATGTACTTCTTCTTATGGAAATGTAATTTTATGTCACTTTAAATGTGTCCTATACATTCAATCAACTCTGCTACCTGAACATATTCACTCCCGTGAAATGGAATATTCCACAAATCACATGGAGGTGTGGGCGATACCACAAAAAAATCATTTCACGATTCTTAAAGACATTTTTACAAAACACAATACATTTTATGATATTTTGACGCACAGGCATAATTTACTAGTAGTACTGCATTTAAAAACGCATCAAAACCTCTGGCCCAATTATGTTTATTTCTCGTTTCTCATACTGTAATGTACTGCACTAAAACCCATTAAACGTTCTTATGCCCTCTCTGTAATGAAACACGCAGTACTTCAGTGCTCTTTAAGTACGGACGATATCCATGCTCAGAAAAATTACTGTCTATCACATTATCCTCATACTGCCCACCTCCACTGTCATATTCTGAATTTCCTGAAGATCACGGAGAAGAAATTCCCTCTTAAAACCCACTTAGGAAGTTTAACGAAGATTATTGGATTTGTTCTTAGAATCGAACAGAATCTACACACTCAAGAGCACAAAGGTGTAAACAGTTCTGCGGGTTAAGAACAACTCACTAATCTGATGGAAGTTATTGGTGAATGAGGACCATCGTCTCCTTTTGATGATGAGGTCAATTTAAAAGTTACCCAAACTATAGTCAGTCAAACACCCCTTTCCTGTCAAAATAGGCGGTCCTTGGACACATTTAGCTACAAAGTGCACCAGACTTATCTGAATATAACCAGAAGTCTGGCTCATGGGGCTAATCTCATGACCCCAAATGGGATGGCTGAAACATGGAACTTCAGTTTTTTAAAAAAAAAGTACTTTCCAGAGCCATGAGTATTTGGTTGATGCTGTAAGTTAGTCCAGTTTTTCTCTTTTTCTTCAAAATCAGGACATTTTTGAAAATATACAAAAACAAACACACACACACACACACACACACACACACACACACACACTACAGCCTCCGGGGCTAAGGCGTGTGGCTACACTGGAAGTTTCTTATATAAAAATGAGAAGCAAATGTTGGCGCTCATCTGGATCTGATCAGCCTGCTGGAAACCATCACCTTCCTTTCAGAGGAAACCTCTCCTCTCTCCCTCTCTCTCACTCTTGCTCGCTCTCTCCTAATCCTCTGCTCTTTCCTGAGTGTGTGTACTGGGGTGATCTCAGTCCAACACAGGAAGCAAAGCTACGCTGCCCAGGGCGACACACTGCCACGGCAACCTGATTCCAATTAGTGGCAGGATGATGCGAGAGCCTCATCCTGTATGGTTACATCTCACACACACACACACACACACACACACACACACACATATATATATATATATATATATATATATATATATATATATATATATATATATATATACACAGGACAGGATGCTTGTGTATGTGTGCACACGTGTGTGTCTTGCACACAAAAACCCCCAAAACATCCCTTCTCCGGCCTCTGTCCAGCAAGCGTGACTGGTGTGTGTGTGTGTGTGTGTGTGTGTGTGTGTGTGTGTGTGTGTGTGTGTGTGGCAACTTGGGTTAAAATGTGTGGTTTGGGGGCATTGAGGTCAAAATAAATAAATAAATGAGTAAATAAAATTCAAATTATGTCCTAAAAAGAAATGACAACTGAAGCCCTAATCAAACGAGAAGTTCCGTTTTGGAGGATGGACATTTACACTTGAGCCAGACTGCTGGATATTTAATAATCAACTGATTATCTTTCACATTTTGAGTTCATTAAAAGTTGTACAGTGACACCCCCACCTTACCATTCCATTGTACAAGTGGAACACTGAACTTGGCGCATCAGCTGAGGTATGACTTTGGCACTTTGCCCGCTTTTGCCAGTCTGCGTGCTGTGTACTTTTAAGCCAGCAGTCTACTTCAAACGAAAAATGAGATTTTGAAGCAAAACGGCAAATATCCACAGGAGAACTCCATTGATTTAGCAAAATTAACTAAACCTTTAATGGTTTAGCTGTAACCAATATCATTCGGAGTAGCTTGGTGTGAAATGTGGCTTTCTAGAGGAATTTACTGTATCAGAATTGTTCACCATTGTGGTACTAGGAACCAGACTATCCAAAATGACCAGTGAACGTACATGTGTCTTGCAAGTTTTATATGCTGATGATGGTAAAATGGTGCTAAATTGAAAAAATTACGTTTTCATTGGCTACTATTTTTTCCTTACACCGGCCTGCAGGTACCTCTCTGCCCCGAACATGCTTTTGGAGAGGGATCTGACCACAGAGCCGCAGATTTACACTCCCACAGTTTCAATCCAGCAGAAAATGAAATCAAAGTAAGAAACGTTTGCGAATGAAATAAATTAGTCGCCATTAGGCATATATCACTGTTAGCTGTTAGCTTAGAACAGACTGTCTTTCATGGACCACACAAAAATCTACCTTGCTATCCTAACTTATGAACTGGTAAACAGAGCAGCGAGTGGTATGTTGACACCAGCACTCTCCATTCATCCTGGATTGCTCTGCACCGGCGGGCTGTCTCTCTCTCTCTCTTCTTTAAACCGTTCAAATTGATAAGGATCTACGTCATTTTGGAAACAGACGTCCTCAAAATCCTCTGCATACTCTGCCATCTTCCAAAATAGGTAAGAATAAACTGTAAAACTGTAAAAATAAACTGGAAACAAAAGCTGCTGCTGGCCTTTGCCGTCTTGAATGGCTGTAGCTACAGGCTAGTAACAACAAAAGCACATTAGCTTGCGCGCATTGATCTCAGTTGCGGTTTGGAGAGGAAACACTGAGCTAATCCTGGAGAAAATGGTTACATTAAAAAAAACGTTTTAGGCCAAAACTTTCTAACTAAACTATCACAAAGCAATATCACTATCAAGTCATGCATTCATAGCCACTGTGTGTAAAAACCTACCAGGATGTAGCTTTCAGAGCCATTATACACGTCAGACATCTGGTTCCTAGAACTATAAAGGTAAACTATTTATACTCTGGAAACTCTAGACATTTTTCTGGAAAGGTGCATTTTACACCGAACCACTCTGAATGAATTTGTTCACATCTAATCCACCGAATAAGTAATTTTGCAACATTGGTGGAGTTCCCCTACAAAGGTGCATCTTCAGTACCTTTATTAGGCAATACAAAAAAATTTGTATCATATTCTGTTGCAATCATGTTACTAAGTTGCTTTGACTAATGCTTTTATGTTATTTTTCCATTGGAAAACTAAATGAAAAGGAAAACAAATATTCGCCTTTCCCTTGAGGAAATGAAGGCAGTGCACATTTAAAACTCATTCAAGGTACACAGTTGGACCTTAATGCTACGTTCACATTACCAGGTTGAAGTGGCACAGATCCGATTATTTGCCCCGAAGAGACTCAGATCTTAGCCTTACTGTCGCCTCTTGCAATACTATGAGCAGATCGAAAAATGGGGAAATCCATTCAATTACATGGGTCTTTGAAAAATATGCTCAGAATCCTCATCAATGATTTTGTCAGTGTCAACTGAAAATGAAACTCTAATTTTAAATGTAACAAATGCATATTAAGTGCACGTCAATTTTCCATGCAATTTAAATACATAAATCTAATGTAAAAATGGTACTATAACTTATGTTTCTCCATCATGTTCAATAAACCTGAATGAATTAAAAAGGTTTAAATTAGAAGTTTACATTTACGGCATTTGGCTGACGCTCTTATCCAGAGCGACTTACAATTTGATTATTTTTACACAGGTAGGCGGCGGTAGTGTTAGGAGTCTTGCCCAAGGACTCTGATTGGTATAGTGTAGGGTCTTTGCCAAGGTGGGGATTGAACCCCAGTCTACAGCGTAGAAGGCAGAGGTGTTAACCACTACACTAACCAACCACTTGTAGTGCTTGTAGGATTTCTGCAATTCTTTTACATCACATTCAGGTATTTCTAAAGAGTTGATATCACCTTCTGTATTCACAACACAATTACTTATACTGTGTAAATGTATTAAATGACATGTTACATTCACAAACATTTGCTGTAGTTCTAACTGTATTAAACAGTATTCGCTGAGTCACATTACAAAACACAGGTCAACTTTAAAGTCTAATGTGAAAGAATTAAACTTAACTTTATAGATTTCAGCTTTGATCAAATTCCCTGCGTTAGAATTTCTATTCACTCGCAACTGAACTACAAATTAAAGGATCTGTTTATGAGCACATTGAGGTGCAGCTCTCATGCTAACCATCATGCAAGTTAGCTAGCTAACGCTATCAGTGACTTCATGCCATGCTAACATGTCGAGGTCACCTACAGTTACGAAACCCATGAACTGTTGATTTGAATATTAATGGAATACATCTTTATATACAGCTTCACAATAAATCCCTGCCGTTGTTTACTTAATCTACCTATTGTGCCCGTTAACATGACGGCAGACCTAGCAAGGATGCTAGCTAGCTAGTTCACACTGTTGTCTATAGGATCTGTCAAAATAAGCAAAATGAAATATTAATATCTGGTCAAAAACATTAAAAACACAAATTAAGTTAATGTGTATGTCTATTTATTTGCAGTTGTGCTGTATAACAAAGGATGGCAGGAGATTTCATGTCCACCATGCCAGCTGAAGCAATTTCTTTGTTGCTGATGCTTTTCCTGTTCCTACTACACTTGCGTACTGCCTCCTAATAAGATTTAGAGAAAAAATTGGGTTGTTTCTAATGAATATAAATAACTAAAGTGTATTTTTTAAGCAGGTTTTATGTAAAATATTTTTATGATGGCCATGAATCAATATAAAGCTTGTGGAAAACAACAGTTTTTCTGGCTGCCTGGAATGTATTCTTTTATAATAACATATTTAAGCATTTATAAACTATGTTTTGCTTAATTGATCCATCTTAACCCGTTCATTTTGGACTCGCCCAGGAGCGCCCTCTAGCGCTCGACCTCAGAAGCCTGGAAGGCACGACTCTCCTAGCAGCACTGTATAGAAACCTTTAGCAAATGTTAGATGGTTCGACATTTCTCAGATCGTGCATTGCCTTTTCTTCTTTAGTGCCCAGCTAAGTTAACTAAAATGTTTGAGCATATATGAGGTACAAAAGTGTCATGAATGGTTTATTTCATTTATGGTGCTTCTACCCCAGCAGCCCCCCACCCCACTCTAGTAATACCGTATACCGCATTAATATCTGGAGATGGTCTGAAGGTATAAAACAAGTGGGTGCCCAACCAAACCTTCCTGTGTCCCTGACCAAGGCTTATCTCACGCTTTCCACAAGGACTGGAAAGGCACTGCCACCTCAGATTTAGTTCAGGAGGGGCAATGACCCTATGCCAACCCACAGCTGGCACTCATGTGCGTGTGTGTGCTGTTTGCACAAGACCACAACAAAATCATTTGAAGACTCCCAATGCAGCTTTTCCCTCTGCCTATTTTGTGTCTGCGTGTCATCAAACAGACAATGTGCAGGTCTGTTAAGCACTTCATTTTTTTTTTTCTTTTTCTTTATCCGCCTCTAATATTTGCAGCCATTCTCCTCTGGGCAGGTGTGAGATGTAAACTGTCTATAAACAGAGATTAGCGCCTTTTACGCCACTTCCTTCCGCACGCCACACAAACCAAAACACAGCACGCTCACATCCCCACACAAAAGAAAGTTCTCCCTTGTTCCGTTGCCACCTGCCTCTGTTCGTGCATGCATTACTCATCCTCACTCGCTTGCTTGCTCACTCACTCTCAACCTGTTTTTTATCCGGCTCTCTTAAAGAAGGAGTTTAGCCAAAAATCTGATTTCCACAAAGTCATGTAGTAAATCAGCCAAGACATGCTTGAGTTCTGAAACCTCTCTTTCTTGGAGTTGAAAAGTGATGACAAAAAGAGGTGCAGTGTGGTACACTCACATTTTTGGTCATCAAGGTACAAACAACGCATCTTCAAAAGGTACGACACTGACCTTAACGTCCATTAAATACCTTATTTAAAGTTTCTCCCAAAGAAGACACTTATATAAGGTATAATATGGTGGAATTGGGTGCAACTATGTTCCCTAACTAAATTAAACTAATCTGGGAAGATAAGCAATTGTTGAAAAACGACTAAATTTATCAACAAACATCAGTATTTTCACAATTTACAGTAACATTCATTACACCTAAGACAGTTTTTGTTGTTGCCAGAGGGGAGGCGACAAAGCATTAAGGCCTTCTCACAGAGTCTGAGGGTTTTTTGTTTTGTTTAGTTCTTTTGTTTGTTTTTTTAATATGCATAATGGGCGGTAATCAGTGTATTAAGCTTTGACTCGCACTGAATTAAAGAAAAATGAAAACTTTCTTGCTGTTATTAGTTGTTGCCCTCATTTCTGTTTCGTCTGAATGTTTAAAACAATAGGCCGCTTAAGCAAAAGTTCAAGGAAAAATCGTTTCATTTGGAAAAACGGACTCCACAATAGGGGTGGAAACAATTATTCAATTAGTCAACCAAAATCGGAGGCCAAATTAGTTAGCAACTAATTTAATGGTCAATTAGTTGGTGACGTCATCACGCATCTTTCTCGCGCTCACTAGGAATACTTTGACATTACTGCTTGCTGGAGCTTTGACAAAAGCGTGATGGCAGCCTCAAGAACAAAATTCTTAAAGGTGTGGGAGAATTTTACGCTAAGGATGCACAAAGCACAGTTTACAATTAGATTGGCTTTTTTTTTTACTTGTTTAAGGGAAAACTGATTTACTGATTTGTTATTTTTTGCGCATCCTTGGTTTTAAATTTTCATAGAAATATGATATTGGTGTTTTGTTTATCTTTTGTTTTCTCAGGAAAGTTCATTAAAACCGTGAATTTTTGAATAAGGTACTCATCTTTATTGTCTTCATTGTTAGTAACCATATGCAGAAAACAAAAAAAAAGCTACATTTAAAAGCCGATAACTAGATAAGCATTATTTGGAAACGTACTGATCTATAATCTGAATAATTGATGATCCGTTTTAGTACTCGATAGACAATTCGATTATTAAATTAGTCGTTTTTTGTAGCCCTACTGCACACCGACTATACGTTACCGTTAAAAACAAAAAACAAATCGGTTTCTGATGGTGCACCACTACACTGGGAAGCACAGGACACCTTCACTTTTGCGTGTAAATGCAAAACCGGGACTCGAGTGGAAGATGCTCATTCACACAACATGGAAAGAAAAAAAAACTACAAATCCTACTTATTATCCTACCCATCATCCTACTTAATGATTTCAAAGCAGTTGGCGATAAACTGCTATGTGGTCTCGGCTACTTATCCTCTATCAATTAACATCATGTTAAGTTAGACGTGCTAATGTAGTTTCTGACACTACAAGACAAAAAATGGACACCGCATGGCCCAGAGGTCACTAATAGGAGGACCATGGTATGACTCCAGACCCAGACGCTGTCCTATGCAGGTCTGGACATATATCCGATAAACTATGGAGAATTATTTAATTTTAACGGGATGGTCCTATTTTAATCAGCGTAACTGTAGCCTTTACGGTACGGCTTCAGCGGCCTGGGAAACTCACAGACCAATCACATGCACTGTAAAAATCACACTTGATGCTACTCATCCAATCAGATCGGTGCATTACGTTGAGTACTGTGACTGTGAGTGGTGCACCCACAGGGGAGGGACCAGAATAGACATAGAAGAAAGTGAGCCAGATTATTTTACATGGCATGATCTCAAAAGAGAAAACTGACAATAAATATTGCTGAAATATCACAGAGTTGTACTTTATTTGATTCGACATTCAGTTGTTGACGATACAAGATGTTGATATAACTACTTCTTCAGTATACGGCACTGGCACTGAATCATAATGCAAGTAGACATTATGATGTTCCGGACCTTTGCTTGAGGAAATTTTCTTTGACTGGAGCTTACTGAGTTTGAATTAAAGACCTCTGGCACAGCCACTGAATTCTGAAACTCTATGGGGTTGTACATTTGACACAAAATTTGAGACCTGACATGGTTTGAAGCGAGTGTGTGATGATTAAGACATGCAGTTTGTACCACGCTAAATGGTGGAGCATAAGCAAACGCTGGTAGCATATAAGCTTGATAGCTGCACTGGCTTTATGGATTCAGGGCAAAAGATATTGTCAAACCTACATGTACGATGAAGATGGGTAGCATTACGCTTTCATTACTTGTTAGCTACATTTCTAGTTCAAGCACGAAACTAAGCAAATTTCAGATACCAAACCTGTCTTTGCTGATTCAATATGTTTGAGGGAAGCGACAAACTGCAAATTTGATTTTTTTTGCCAAGTTATTTTTGTAAATAACTTTCATTCCATATTTCATTGATTATTTTAGATTGAAAACTCAACGTAAAATTCACTTTTAATCTTAAAACTGCTTCATTTTCCTCCCCATTCATTCACTCATCCGCTCATCCACTCATTGCTAGTGACTCTCTGTTAAGTTGTGTAGGTGACCAGTGTCCATCATACCTTTGGCACATCAATAGCGACTTCTCTCATGGCGCTAGGTTTAACGTGCGTCATGGCTAGTCTGAGGTCAGAGGTTGTGACCTTCACTTTGTCCATCACCTCAGGGTCGGTGAGGGTTGGGACAGAGCCCAAAACTCTCCTCAATGCATGAAGCCCTGCAAAACAAACAACAAAGAAAAGAATAAATACAGCACCAGACAAACGTTTGCACACATCTGACTGAATGTTTTGTTCATGAACCTAAAAGGTAGTCTGACATAAAATTAGAGCTTGATATGTTATTTGGCACAGTAGGCAGTATGTATCTAGTGCAGAATTGTATCTTGCAGCTTCAACAGTTTGGCCTTGTCACTAAATAAATACAAACAATTACAAATACTGAGAATCTCTGTGATGCTAAAGAAATCCTGACTGTAAGCCACTTATCTAGAGGCTAATGAAATGCATAAATTAGCTGAAAAATATGAACCTGGCTGTAAAAAAAAGTTAAAGTAAATGTTAAAGTGGCTGGTTAGCGTAGTGGATAACAGCATCACTCCAAATAGGGGGTATCAGAGTTCAGTTCCTCATCAATGCAGGAATGCCTCTGGCACTACACTCCCCATTCTTACCCATTTGGATAGAAATGTCTGCTAAATATGTAAAAGTGCTGTTTTTCACAGTATCCAGTGTGTAGTTTTTAACAGTATTCTTCTGTTACGTTTTATAAGAATAATTTTTTATAATATAATCATTTGTAAGATACACTTAATGTAGACTTTACTCTAGATTGACAAAGCATTTCTTGTAAGTCGCTCTGGATAAGAGCATCTGCTAAATGCTGTAAATGTAAATGAGATGTAATAGGTAATATTTACATGTAAGACTATGTATTCCTGGCAGGTATATGCCAAGACGGAATGTTTAAACTGACAGATGACTGTGTTTGACGGCAGTGGAGTCAGCGACACTTCGGTGTGTATGCAGACCCTAGTTCACTGACAGCTTGAGTCATCTGTTCATTAGGAAATGTACACTGGGCTTATGTCACGTGATATCAGGTGGTATGGAATGTTAGTATATTGCTGTTGTCACGTGATATCAGCTGGAATTGCATGTTAGTATATCGCTGTTGTCACGTGATATCAGGTGGCAGTGAATGTTAGTATATCGCTGTTGTCACGTGATATCAGGTGGTATTGAATGTTAGTATATCGCTGTTGTCACGTGATATCAGGTGGTATGGAATGTTAGTATATCGCTGTTGTCACGTGATATCAGGTGGTATTGAATGTTAGTATATCGCTGTTGTCACGTGATATCAGGTGGTATGGAATGTTAGTATATCGCTGTTGTCACGTGATATCAGGTGGTATTGAATGTTAGTATATCGCTGTTGTCACGTGATATCAGGTGGTATGGAATGTTAGTATATCGCTGTTGTCACGTGATATCAGGTGGTATTGAATGTTAGTATATCGCTGTTGTCACGTGATATCAGGTGGTATTGAATGTTAGTATATCGCTGTTGTCACGTGATATCAGGTGGTATGGAATGTTAGTATATCGCTGTTGTCACGTGATATCAGGTGGTATTGAATGTTAGTATATCGCTGTTGTCACGTGATATCAAGTGGTATTGTATGTTAGTATATCGCTGTTGTCACGTGATATCAGGTGGCACTGAATGTTAGTATATCGCTGTTGTCACGTGATATCAGGTGGTATTGAAAGTTAGTATATCACTGTTCTCAGAAGAAAACCATGCATCTCCAAAACAATAACTTTACAGAAGAAGGAAAAACCTACTTTACTTTTAATGTAAGTCTATGGAACCAAACCAAATGGTTTTCCAGGTAATTTCTGCTCATTTCATTTGGTCCATTCTTCATGAAATTTACACTCGATGTAAAGGGCCACAGGCATTTTCAACTCATGTCAAAAAAACTGAAAAACGGCGAAAACAGAGACAAGAAGTTTTATAACGACAACGGTGATAAGTTCCTTTTTATAAGGACGAGTATGAGTGAATGATACTGATGAATTCCTAATGTTGTCTCTTCTCTACAAACCTCTATGCGTTTAATCATGAAACAGATCATTAAGGTAGTTCCGACTTTTTTAACCATATGGCTTTTGTTTATACCTTACAGTCAACTGTGTCAGTGTAAACACTAAGTGAACCACAACTAAAACGCAGCCACCACTGAGTTGCATCATTTTCCGCTTTGGTCCAGTCCATAGTAACCCAACTACAGATGTAAACTCCACCCTGCAAGTGTGTTTTCATTGTTCTCCAGCATCCATCTCCCATGAGCAGCTACGCTCGAAAAATTCCCCCTAATCCTGCCCATTCAATCTAATCCATCCACACCTTTACCAACTCTTAACACACACGAGCCCCAACTCACTCCTTTCATTAAGAGGAAGAAAGAGAGTGAGATGAATAGCGTACGGGGTTTTGGAGAGACTGCGTATGCGTATGTAAAAGAAAGAAGAAAAGAAAAACGAATGAAAGAGTCTAATTCATCTTTGCACACGTTTCCTGTGTCTCTAGTGAATGAGACTAAGTATTGAAAGAGAGAGAGAGAGAGAGAGAGAGAGAGAAAGAGAGAGAGAGAGAGAGAGAGAGAGAGAGAGAGAGAGAAAGCAATAATCTCACTCAGGGCATTTA